>NC_061526.1:24685000-24797500 GCF_022379125.1 Scophthalmus maximus
TGGATGAGGTCATACTTGGACAGGCTGCAGGACACGGGCATCTCCGTGCTCCACTCGATCTTCCCGTTCTCAGACTTCTGGTGACCGGAGATCGTCCCCGACGGCTTCTCTGTGATGATCTTGTACCTGAGGCGAACAAACACCAGAGTCAGTATCACGTCAGTTTCTCTTGACGGACGAGTTCACGTTCTCGTGCTCTTACATCACTTCCTTGTTCCTGCGCGGCCCCTCAAATGGGCGGAACGGGAGGCTGCCGGTGGCGGCGTGATAGAACGTGACGCCGATGGACCACAGATCGACCGTCGCTCCGTATTTCTTCTGGTGATCTTTTCTCAGCACGGCTCGTTCATACATGTCGGGATGCTGCAGGACAACATCCTCTTTATATACAGTCACTGATATAGTTATTAATATATACAGTTACAGATATATATACAGTGATAGATACATACAGTTATAGATATATATATACAGTTAGTATACCAGATACTCCTCTGTGCCGTACAGGGACACGAACTGCTCGTCGTCCTCCAGCTCCCTTGCGGCTCCGAAGTCGGTCAGTTTGTAGACAGAACATCCGTCCTCTCCGATCACTCGCATGATGTTTCCTGGTTTGATGTCGCGGTGCACGATGCCATACTCCCTCAGGTGGTTCATACCTGCGACTGGAGGAGCCGCAGCAGCCAATCAGAGAGCAGCACAACCACAGACACAACGTCGTCATCAGTGAGTCACGTGACACGGCGACTCACCGACGTCGTGCAGCACGATGAGGAACTCGTCCTCCGGGAGTCCGTAGGCGTTGGACGACTCCTCCAACACGGTGTAGAGGCTCCCGCACGGACAGTACTCCATCACCAGGACCTTGTGACGGGTGTTGGACTGAGGAAAGAGACACACACGTCACACACACGCTGACTCTGTGTGTGTGTGTGTGTGTGTGTGTGTGTGTGTGTGTGTCTGTGTGTGTGTGTGTGTGTGTGTGTGTGTGTGTGTGTGTGTGACCGACCTCCTCCTCCACGGCGAACAGCTTCACGATGTTCTTGTGGTTCAGTTTCTTCAGAACCTCGAACTCTCTCATCTGGACGTCGAGCGGCCGAAGGAAACTCAGGTTGTTGAAGACTTTGACCGCGTACAGGTCCCCGGTTTTCTACACACACACACACAAACACACAGAAACCACACACACACACACAAAGGTTTTAACCAAACTAAACACACAAAGTGACGAGCAGCTCGACTGAACCTGATTCACTGAGTTTTACTCTCTGATCATTCCGCTTCCTGTCGTCTGCCAGAACAGACCAGTCAGCTGATCCTAGGTCATACCTAAAGGTCATACAGAGGTCGTACTGTACCTTGTGTCGTCCGCGGTACACGTTGGCCGTGGCTCCCTGACCCAGCAGGTCTGAGATCAGCCACAGGTAGTTGGTGGTGCTCTGCATCCTGAGGCCGCAGGTGATCCTGACAATACACACACACATACCTGATCAATACACACACACACAGCTGATCAACACACACACACACACACCTGATCAATACACACACACACACACACACCTGATCAATACACAAACGCACACACCTGATCAATACACACACACACACACACACACACACACACACACACACACACACACACACACACACACAGCTGATCAACACACCCACACACACACCTGATCAATACACACACACACACACACACCTGATCAATACACAAACGCACACACCTGATCAATACACACACACACACACACACACACACACACACACAGCTGATCAACACACCCACACACACACACACCTGATCAATACACACACACACAGCTGATCAACACACACACACACACACACACACACACACAGTGGATCGAGACACACGCACACACACACACACACACACAAACACACACACACACACCTGATCAACACACACACATACACACACACCTGATCAATACACACACACACACACACACACACATAGTGGATCAACACACACACCTGATCAATGCACACATTTGTATATGTATGTATGTGTATGTATATGTATATATGTATATATGTGTGTGTGTGTGTGTGTGTATATATATATATATATATATAAACTGGCACTTTGATACTTTTGGAACAAAATCAACCACAAAATGACGTATTTGTTTTGATTTTTTTAAAGAAGGTTTTGTTCCGGTGGTCGGTCGTTACGTCGTGACGTCACTGCTCGTCAGTGGGAACTTCCCGGTTCGGGCCTGAAACGTTAAACTTCCCGTGACGCGGATCAATGACGTCGTAGATGATGGTGATTCATGTTCCCCTGAAGATTAACGTGCAGCGCACAGACCCGCAGGACCCCGGACACCCCGGACACCCCGGGGCCGTCCCATGAACAGATTCACGTGTTTCTAACGTTTGTGTCGCGACATGAAAACACGAACAAGACGAACAGACGAACCTTGCGGAGCGTTAACGAAGCGGCGACGGTTCAAAATGTCACTCACGGTTTTTCTTGAAGAAACGAATCGTGATCGGTTTTGTTTATTTCCTCTCCTCGTCTGACTGCGGCCGATTCCTTCTCTTCCGCTGTTCGCTGCCCACGTGACGGACACGGACCAATCAGCGAGGAGAGAATGTGTGACGCACATTTACCGTAATACTCAGAAGAGAAGCGATGATTAAAAAGACATATATATATATATATATATATATATAAAACAATGTGCGCACTCATCACAGAATTAAACATCAGTTTTTGTTTTTTATACTTTTGTTTATTTTAACAGCTGAAGTTTAAATCGAGATTAAAACTGTATTGATACGATGCTGCGGTGACAACAGCTGATCCGACCTGTACTCGTGTGTTCAGGTTTTTTTCCCGCCGCTGCTCGTTATTACGGTAAAAGGAAAAGGAAACAAAATGTGGAAATGAAAACGATACTTGATATAGAACAGAAATATCGATAATCAATACCGATCAGGTATCAATCATCACACTGACTGTACAACTTAAAACATAATGATGATAACCACATTAATGATGTTTGATAATGATGATAATTACATCATATGATTTGTATTTGAATTAGTCTTTATTCAGACATTAAATCAAAATAACATTTCAGTCATTTTGTGAATTATTTAACATCCGTTTTATAATTTTTTTGTCGTTTTTACTCACTTCAGCACATCAGTGTTACTTACCTCGTGCCATTATCGTCTTATTCTATATGATTTATTTTAAGATATACCTTTATTCGTCCGGCAAATGGGGAAATTTGGTACGTCACGTCTTTATCAATCCTTCATTTAAAGCTGCGGTTTATTTTTATATGTATTGTTTCTTTATTGAAAGTATTTTGTGTCAAACAGTTTATATACAAGAAAAAGTTGAACTGATAGCTTGAATATATTAAATGTGTCACAGTTCATACACCAGGGGGCAGTAGAGGCCACTGACTGTTGTTGGCCTGGTAACAGCTCTATGTTATATATGGAGACAGATATATATTTATGTATGTATATAAAATCAAGATACGGAGACAGAGATTAAAGTTCAATCACTTTATATTTAACAAAAGGAAAAATAAATCAGCATCGATGATGAGTTACAACAGCTTATGGAGATGAACCGTACGCGCCGTCGCCGTCGTAGAAAAACATGTCGAGTCAAAACATGACGAGACCAAATGTTGGTCGTCTCCAAGAACTTCCTCACAAAGCATCATGGGGGAAAAAACACCACAACACAAACGTCTGTTTCCTGTTTAAACCTCAGAGGAACCGGAGACAAAAGTGCTTCTTTCTTTTCTTTTCTTTGACCTTTTTCACACGTTCGTCACGATCTGAACAAACTGTCTCAGGTCAAAGGACAACGTCTCCGAAGTTCCTCTGAACCTTCGCTGATCCGACAGTTTTAAAGTTCATCAGATTCTTGTGATACAATTTCTTGTAGGGACGTAGGGACGATTTCTTTGATTTTAATGCTGCAAATCTGATTTGAGGGAAAAATTTTACAAAAAAGTTCTGGTGAACCAACGAGAGGCTACAAACTTAAAGATATGTCTGAAGCCTTTTGTTTGTTTTGACGCCTTCACACGACGACGACGACGACGACGGTTTGTACCGGAAATCAGATAAAAAAAAATAAAAGTCCTGTAAAGTGCAGTTAGCGAATGAGAACTTCTCCCGAAGACGTGTGTGTGTGTGTGTGTGTGTGTGTGTGTGTATGTGTGTGTGTGATGGTTCCACAGGTAGATCAGCTGCTCGACAGACGTACGGAGGCGGCGGAGAGTCGACGTCACGTGTTTCTAGTGGTTTGAGTTTCTTTGATTTTTTTTTTTTTAAGTTTTTTAAAACAATCTGAAAAAACCTTGACGGTAAAGTTTATCTGGTTTGCACAGAACAATAATTTATGCACAAAAAGACACTGACTAATGAGTCGGATAATAATCAATGCACATGAATCAGTATCTTGTGCACAGAAAATATCTGATCCATAGTTTGTCTGTACGAAATTAAACTAGACTCACACATAAAGCGGCACTTTGTGGCCTCCGTACACATCTGTATGAAAAATAGGAATCGTCAAAATCTTTGATTGTTTCCTCCACAAGGGGGCGATGACGTCATCACATTTGTTTGTTTGTTCGTTCACAGCGGCCATTTTGATCTGAAGCTCCAGGTGAATACAGGTGAAGCGTCTGTAGCTGAACACAACACGACGAGCTCAAATGGCTGCTGTGAAAAAAAACTTCTATCTAATTTCATTAAACTTTAAAATATGATTAAAAAAAACTGAGGATTTTTTTTTCAGTGTAAAAAATGAAGATTTCACAACAGATGAAGTTTTGATTCTGAAACTTTCGATTGTCGTTAAATTCGCGCAGGTGTTTCGTTTCCTCTGATGACGGAAACACGACAACGCCACCGACATTCAGACGTAACGTTCTCTAGAAAATATATATTCGATATTCGTGGTCGTCACGAGAACGAGAAGCACAAAGAACAAACATATCGACAGAAATAAAAGAAGAAGAAAAGTCGTCCGGTGAACTTGAACAGAGACTGAACCTCGACGAGCTCGTCACTCGACTTGATTGACAGATTGTCACCGTACGTTTGATTTTTTCCTGTAGAAAAATATAATGAGGCAAATATAATAAAAAAGACGGAATGAAAAGTACTGCGAGAGTTTTCCAATGGATAAGATTTACAATGATTTTCTATATATAGCTTATAAATACGTTATATCTACACAACATGTGGTACAAAAATACTATGGAGCTTTTTAGTGGCCACTGGTTTCCTCCGAGCAACGACGGTAAAAAAAGACGAAGGTCGTAACAGGCACAAGGTCGCGTTGTCGTGGAAACGCTGCTTCTCCACAACATGAAAAATGAATAAAAGAAATAAAATCCGATGACGAGGAGAAAAACGCTTTGAGTCGACTCTTGTTCAACTGTTTCAGCGAGACAATAAAAAAGTCAAACAAGCAAAACGTTTTGGTTTAAATCACGATGGTTCTGATGTGAGCCACGTGACGCCGAGCCCGGCGGTTCTGGAGCTCCTGGTTCTGATGTGAGTCGCTCGCCGCTTCACGTGTGGTAGAATGTTTGGTACGGAGGCTCAGACGGACAAACGTCGAGCCTCCGTACCAAACGACGCTGCAGAATGAATATGTGCCTTTAGTTTTTATTGCTTCAACTCAGAACTTTATCGACTCTGCTCACGACTCACATCCTCCACAGACACGATGCCAGAACCAGAATCGGGTCCAGACTTAGAACCGGGTCCAGTTTCAGAACCGTGTCCTCCTGATCCTCCTCACATGTTCATGGCAGACAACATGGCTGCCGAGAGGTGGCAGGGGGAAAGGGGCTCCTCTGATTGGCTGCTGAGCGGCGAGGGGGCGTGGCTCCTCTGATTGGCTGCTGAGCGGCGAGGGGGCGTTGCTCCTCTGATTGGCATCTGAGCGGTGAGGGGGCGTGGCTCCTCTGATTGGCTGCTGAATGGTGAGGGGGCGTGGCTCCTCTGATGTGTGATATTTGGCGTCAGAGCGTCCCGGAGCTTCTTTCCCTCCGACTTTAAGGCAACGTATTTATATCTGTGATGATTTTAATAAAAACCTTTTCTTAAAAAATTTACAAATTTCTTGATACAAACTCGATGACGTCGTCAGTAAACACTGTATAGAAAATATATAAATATGCTTTTCTCTTTGTCAATGTACAAATGTTTCTCTTTGTCTCCTGGTTCCTCTCCTCGCTCACTCTCTCAGTCTCTCCTTCCCATTTTTAGCCTCATTTATGCACAATTGCTATTTACAGTGAGGGGGCGGAGCTGTGTGGAGGGGCGGGGCCTAGTGTGTGGGGGCAGGGCTCACGAGGAGTCCGTGCAGGGCGATGGCGGCGGCGGGTAGAGGTGGTGGGAGTAGCTGCGCTCGGTGTATGGCGACGGCGGGCAGCTCTCACAGTTCTCCTCCGCCGACAGGTACTGGCTCCGCGGCGTGGGCGGCGGCGGGAACGGCTCCGAGTCATAGTTGAGGTCGCTGGTGTAGCCCTTGGCAGCGGCGGTGGCGGTGCCAGACTTAGGCGGAGCCCGGCGTCCCGGTGTGTAGTCGCTGTCGCACACGTCGGTGCTGCAGGGGGTCGTGGGCGGGGCGAAGTGACGGTACGTGTAGGGACGATAGCTGAGAGACAGAAATACAAATATAACTTTATCAACTAAACACTGAAGACGTGAAGTGAACAGCAACAAGAGACATGAGAAGAGGACCAACGAGAAGAGAGGAGAGACATGAGGACCAATGAGAGGACAGTTGTTACCTGTACGATCTGTGAGTGGACGGACTGTTGGACGAGTAACCGAACTCCATCGTGTACTGAGACCGAACGGTCGCCGGAGACGGAGGAGGATTCAGGAGCTGAGGAAGATATTAAATATCAAAATTAACATGACGACATGATTATTACATATTAAATATGGTTTCAGAATGTGAGAGTCATCTCACCGGGGGGAAGTACGTCCCCTTGGTGCTGGACGAGCTGCTGGACGACGCCCCGGTGACGTGGGCGCGGTCGTACGGCGGTCCGCTGCTCCCGCCCATGATGCTGAGGGAGCCAATCACAGACTTCCCTCGGGACATCCCTGTGGAACAACAAAACGTTAGCGTCGTGTTTCATCACAGATGACGACATCAGCTGACCGGAGCGTGTGTGTTTGGTTCTGACCCGGGAGCGAGCTGGACAGCGAGCTCGGGTGCGGCACGTATCCCAGCGGCACCGACGACGGCCCGTGGACCACGAAGTCATTGGTGACCGTCTCGCCGTCGTCCTTCATCTGCGGACAGAGGACGCGCTGGCACACGAAGTACACAGCGCCCACCACGAACAGCACCATGACCACGCCCACGATGGAGCCGATGGTGGTGTTGGGCGGCGGAGGCGGCTCCTCGGTCGGATCTGAATCCACAGAAGAAGAAGACGTTAGAACAGGAAATGATAAATATTAATATTGGAACATGAAGAAGAAGAATATTCGACTCACAGCAGCCGAGCTCGTCTGAGTTATCAGAACAATCCATGTTGTTGTCGCACTTCTTGTGTTTCCCAATGCACTGACCGTTAGAGCAGCTGAACTGATCGGCTGGACATCGCACTGACACACACACATTAAATATGATCATTCATCTCCTCAAGTATATGATCAATAAATACATCAAACAGTGGAGCTGAGGGCTAGGGCTAACCGGCTAGCTACTGAGCTAACTGTTAGCCGCTAGCCCTTATTATAAATAACTGTAAATAATGAGTGAGGTATCAATTAAAAACATAAAAAAACCATAAGTGATATTTTTGTGACTAATTTTTTTGATCATTTTGAACCAGAAGTGTTTAGTCGGTTTACTTCCTGGACGTCCGTTACCTGTCACACCTTCACACTTGTTCTCGTCCGACCGGTCCTGACAGTTGAACTCTCCGTTGCAGCGCAGACTGAGCTCGACGCACTGGCGGCTGTCGCACTGGAACTCGGACTCGGAGCAGACGGGACAGTCGTCCTCGTCGCTCTTGTCGTCGCACTCGGCGTAGCCGTCGCATCTCCAGGCCTGAGGGATGCAGTCGACCTCGCCGGATGTGCAGGAGAACTGCTCCGGGGAACAGGTGGGCGGCTCTGAGGGGGAGGAGGAGGAGACAGGTGAGAGTCCCAAGAGTCACCGGCTGGTGACGTGACCAGGGTGAGTTTGAATCACTCACCTCCACAGGAGAGCTCGTCCTGCAGCAGCACCAGGTGGACGGGACACGAGCAGCGAGTCGTCCCGTCGCCTTTCACGATGCAGATGTGGGAGCAGCCGCCGTTGTCCCACGTGCACGGATGTTTACCTGAAATGTTTTTATTTAAATTAGGTCAGAGGAGTGGGACGATTATTTATTCTGTCTGGATGAAATACACCCTGAGATGAGGAGCTGATGGTATAAGGAGGTGAGGAGTGGAGGAGGCTGCGCCCCCCTCAGGCGGTGGGTGATGGACTCACTGTACTCGTGGGCGTCCAGCTCGTGGACGGCGTGGATGTCACTCAGGTAGGCAATGCGAGCCTGGATCTTGGTGCGTCCTTCCCTCGTGGTCTTGTCGATGCGTTCGATCATCTGCTGCTGCTTGTCGATCCAGTACAGGTGGTTCCCGAACACCGTCAGGCCGACCGGCTGTAGGATGTTGGAGTCCGCGATCACGATCCGATTGGCTCCTGGTTGGTTTGTTTGTGAAGCATCAGGGAGAAAACAAAAACAAGGTTGTCGGGCAAAAAACTTCCGGAACAAAGGCAACAAAAGAGGAAGAAACTGAGGGTGAGGCAAGAGGGTAGGCAAGATTAAGAGTAGGGTGAGGTAGGAGGAGGGTACGCGAGAGTAGGAAGAGGAAGAGGGTGAGGTAGGAGGGGGAGGGTAGGCAGGAGGAGGAGGATAAGGCAGGAGGCAAGAGGGTAGGCAAGATTAAAAGTAGGGTGAGGTAGGAGGAGGAGGGTAGGCAGGATGAGGAGGGTAAGGCAGGAGGCAAGAGGGTAGGCAAGATTAAGAGTAGGGTGAGGTAGGAGGAGGAGGGTAGGCAGGATGAGGAGGGTAAGGCAGGAGGCAAGAGGGTAGGCAAGATTAAAAGAGTAGGGTGAGGTAGGAGGAGGGTAGGCAGGATGAGGAGGGTAAGGCAGGAGGCAAGAGGGTAGGCAAGATTAAAAGAGTAGGGTGAGGTAGGAGGAGGGTAGGCAGGATGAGGAGGGTAAGGCAAGAGGCAAGAGGGTAGGCAAGAGGAGGAGGGGGGAGCAGGAAGAGGAGGGTGAGGAGGAGGATGGTGAGGCAGAATGAGGAGGAGGGTAGTCAGGGGGGACAGTGATGCACCGAGGTCAGAAACAAGAAAAACAGAAGATTAACAGAATATTAACATCAGTAAAAACTATATTTATATTAATAAAATCAAGATTCTAGACTGTAAATAAAGATCGTCGTGATCTTTATTGTCTGGCTGCAGTATAGGTCATAAGCCCCGCCCCCGTGTCTGGCTTAGCTGGTATAAATGCTGATCAACATCCACGACAGTTCCTCCAAAGAGTCTGATGTTTTTTTAATATGAAGAATGAAACATGAGAAGTGATTGGTTCGTTCCTGACATCTGAAACTCACCGGAAAGGTCGCTGCTCTCGATGCGCCGCAGGTCAGAGTCCACCCAGAACAACTTCCCCACCTCGTTGTCGATGGCCAGAGCGACGGGTTTCCCCAGACCACTGAAGAACAGCACCTCGCGCTCGGTGCCGTCCAGCGCTGCCCGCTCGATCTTGGGCGAGCGCTCCAGCAGGTTGGTGAAGTACATGTACCTGTGGGACGCAGCAGAGGAGCAGAGTTCTGATTGGCTCACTGGAACTGTTTGTTTCAGAACATCTGCAGACTCCATCTGTCCGACCACACGGTGACCCAGAGATCAGCGCCGGAAGGGAAACCTGCAATTATGGTTCAAAACAGGCGACCGGGCTTCACGAGGCTGAGAGACGAGAGAACAAACGACAGGAGCCGACGACTGAGACTAGACACGAGACACAGAGCGGCGAGGACTCGACCTGCAGGTCACATGACGACACCTGGAGCGTTTAAATGAATTTAAATTCAAACAAAGTCACAGTGTCCGTCCACTTCCTCTAACAGACGACAACTTTTAAAAAAGATTTAAAAAAATGATTAGATCAGATGAAAACAGGAAGTGTGCGCGGACACTGACCCTCTCTCCGGATTGACCACGATGGCCCGCGGCTTGTCGTGCTCGCCCCTCAGCACCACGCCCACCCGGCTGCCATCGATCCGGGTCACGTTGATGACGTTGGTGACCTCACTGGTCCAGTAGATGAAGCGGCTGTAGATGTCGATGCTCAGGTCGTAGAGCTGCAGCAGCCCCTGACTGGCTCCGCCCATCGAGCTCGCCACCACTGTCATGCTCTGAGGGAAGGAGATGAGAACACCGGTCAGACGGCGGCAGCGTTGGTTTCAGCGTCGCCAGGAAAACGAACGTGACGAGACGCTCACCTGGTTCCCGTCCTCCTGCGCTCGACGGATCACGTTCTGCTTGGAGTCGATCCAGTACAGCTGCTTGTCCAGCGGGTCGTAGTCGAGGGCACGGACGTTCCGCAGACTGTGGATCGGCAGGATGATGTCGGGACTCTGCTGCTCGTCGATCACCATGCGGTTGATGGCCGTCTTCTGGCTGAACAGCAGGAACGACGTGGGAGCTGCGAGAGAGACGGAGGCGGGTTTTAAATTCTGATTGAAAACTTTGTTATTGTTGTCGGGGAAAAAATCTGTCCCGACTCTCTGAATGTTGAGTGTGGTGTTAAAGTTGGTCTTCTGTCCTAAATGTACTGAGACAGAGGGTTTCTATGGAGAAAGAGATTCTGTTTGTTTGATGACGACATCATTCTGAGAGTAAGATAGGCCCACAGAGACCGGAGCCCATGAACTACACACACACTATCACACACACTACCAGACACCATGCGTGACACAGAATGTTGAGTGTGATAATAAGTTTGGCCATTTTTGCTAAATAGACAGTACAAAAAAACAACAATGATCGATACCATTAATAATTAGAGTCTGATTCATCTGAGTCTTTCACAGACGACAGTGTTCATGTTAACTGATATGAAAACTTTTATTTTACAGAATGAACTATGAAGAAAAGATGATTGTACGTTAAAATATGTACTTATTTTCTGAAGTCAAGTTCTATCTGAAGTGTCCTGGTTTGTCAAAGGTTAAATAGGTCAAAGTTCACACGGGTCTCACCACTGCATGTCTTGTTGTCGTAGTTGAGCGAGAAGTGGGCGGGGCAGCCGCAGACGAAGCTGCTGACGGGCACGGCGAGGCAGAGGTGCGAGCAGTGGCCGTTGGTGGAGGCGCAGGCGTTCCAGCCGCCCTGACGCGACGAGTGGAACACCAGGATGTCCATCACATAGTCAAGGTGGCCCTGGATCACGGTGCGGTTCTGACCGCTGGTCTTGTTTGCCCGCTCGATGCTGCGCTGGCTCCAGTCGGTCCAGTAGATGTAGTCCTGGTACTGGGTGAGGCCGAACGGGTGAGGGAGGTCGTCGGCTATGACCTCGCGCTCCTGACCTGCAGACCGGACGAGAGACAGTTCAGATTAGTATTATGATTCATACAGAGGTTGAACAACAACGATATTAATCAGGAATCGGGTCCATAGTTCTGAGGACGGATCGTTACCGAGCATGTTGGACGACTCGATCAGGGTGGTGTCCAGGTCGGTCCAGTAGAGGCGGCGCTCGGCGTAGTCGATGGTGAGCCCATTGGCTCGGCCCACGTCGGCCACCAGAGTGATGCGACCCGTCCCGTCCATCGCCGCTCGGTCAATTTTTGGTTTCCCGCCCCACTCGGTCCAGTACATGTAGCTGCAGACAGGAAACAGGAAACGGGTTTAATCTGAGAAACTTTAACCCAAAGATCAAACATGAATCAGAACAGGCGATGGTTCTGTTTGACACATGTTCATCGTTTATCGTAACTAAGTACTTTGCTAAAGTTCTGCTGCGTCCTCACCCCTCAGCCGGATCCAGAGCCAGAGCTCGAGGACTGTCCAGGTCCTTCCAGACCAGAACCTGCCGGTGTTGCCCGTCCAGTTTGGCCACCTCGATGCGGTTGGTGCCAGTGTCGGCCCAGTACAGGTTCTTCCCCAGCCAGTCCACCGCCATCCCCTCCGGGTAGTCCAGCCCGAACTCCACCACGTGCTCCAGAGCGCTGCCGTTCATGAAGGCCCGGCTGATGGTCTGCAGGGGTCAGAGGTCAGATTAAAGACATGAGGGGGGAGGGGTTACTACAGCCGACCAGCAGGGGGCCGTGACGTCACGTGCTCACCTTCAGGGTGATGTCCGTCCAGTAGATGCGGTTGTCGGTAACGTCAAAGTCGAGCGCCGACGCCTCCTTGACGCCGGTGAGCGGGATGGCCACGTTGTTGTTGTTGGTCTCCAGTGAGATGCGGCGGATGTCGGTGTGGCGGGAGAAGAGCAGGAACGCCTCGGGTACGATGCACGTCTGCATGTCGGCGATGAGCTCGAGGCCGATGGGGCAGCCGCACTGGACGCCCTGCGGCTTATAGAGGCAGAGGTGGCTGCAGCCGCCGTTGTCCTCCGCACACGGGTTCGTACCTGACGAAGGGGGAGGGGTTATAGATCTATTTTTCAGTCTAAAGTCGAGATGTAAACAGACCGAGAATGTGGATGGGACTCGAACGGTTCTGGTTCAGGGTGGTAGACTCACCGAAGGACTGGTGCACGTACGTGGCCTTCAGGCCCATGAGGTCCGGCAGCTGGTCGATGATGAACTCTCGCTCCGCCGTGCGCTTGTGGACGCGCTCGATGCTTCGGCGCTGCCAATCCGTCCAGTAGATGTAGTCACCGAGCAGCGTGAAGCCGAAGATGTGAGGGAGTTTGTCCTCCACCAGAACTCGTCGGCCTGAACCGTCCATGTCCATCACCTGGGAGACACACAGGTGGAGGTTACACACACACACACACACACACACACACACACACACACACACACACACACACACACACACACACACACACACACACACACACACACACACACACACACACACACACACACACACACACACACACACACACACAGCTCTGCACGTTTCATCCTCCTCTTTTTCCCATGATGCACCTCTGCCAGGCTACACACTGAGCGTGCTCAGTAGAGCTGGCAGCTCATCAGCCACTAATTACAAGCAACAGACGGAGCAAACAAACAGCGACAACATGTGGACGCCACATTTCCTCCTCTTCGTCTTCTTCCTCATCCTCTTCCTATTCCTCCTCTCACAGCAGCTGACGAGTTTCTGAACCCTGCGACGTTCTGCTGAACGAAGCTGAGACGACCATCAGCTTCCTGATCAGCGATCAATCTTCATGTAAGATTATAAAAACAATATGAGAAGAGTCAATGACCACAAAGCTTCATTAAAAAAACTTTTTATATTTCTCATGATGTCGTTAGTTTAAACCTGGATCCCGACGACGTCACAACGACGCATCACGACCCGCTGATCGATCAACAACAACATCTGTTTTCATTCATCAAAACTATTTTTTCACATTTTAGAGGCAAAACAATGAATCGATGATCTGATCAGTTCAAGCTAATCTGATCTGGAACTGGAAGTTTCTCGATCAGACTCTGATCGACTGAGAGACGTTTGTGAGTGAAGAAGAGAAATGTGAAGCATCTACAGGGAAGAAGAAACAATCAGCTCCGTCCTTCAGCCGTGGAGCGACGTGATACGCTGCTCGCAGAGCAGCCCCCGCATGGCCTGCTGCCACACACACACACACACACACACACACACACACACACACACACACACACACATACACACACACACACACACACACACACACACACACACACACACACACACACACACACACACACACACACACACACACACACAGTGTGTGTATAAATATAAAGAGAAGTTTCCATCCTGGGCCCGGTGCCTCAGCCAGCAGGTCTCCTCTGGTCGGGATGTGACCGCACTGCGGCAACGGGCTCAGATTCTGGGTCTATTCTAAACAGAGCCGACCGCATCTGCAGCGCCGGCCGCGATTGGAACCAGATGTGGGATCCAGCCGCAAAAACTCGGTCCTCAGAGAAACCGGGGGGGGGGGGACGACTGTGGGGCCCCTGGCCGAGGGAGACCCAAACCACCACTCCCCCCCTCTTCTTCAGGGCGGAGTGCAGCGGGGGTCAGGTGGAGTCCTGGATTGCGTAAGGACGCTCGCCAAAGAGAGACGATCGACTGACGAGTGTCAAACTAAAAACTACCGATAAACACCACCTTCTCTGTGGAGCTTTATTGTGGAGGGACACAGATGAAGACATCCACAGGAAGTGATGTCATCATCGTGTCTGTGGGAGGTTCTCTTTGTGTCTCCTCTGTTCAGATCATCGTCTTCTTCTATAATGGTGTTCACACTCGGAGGAACAACCACAGACGACCTTTGACCTTCTTCTGACGGGCGTCAGGACTTTATTCATTAGGTCAACAGGAAGTGTCAGTGTGTCTGTGACTGAGCCGCCCGTCGGGAGGTCGTGTTCGACAGTTAACCGTTATAGTGGGGGGGCGGCCATGACACCAGCGGGAGCTCCACTTTAAATAACACACTCACTCACTCACTCACTCACCTCGATCTTGTCCGTCTTGGCGTCCCCCCAGTAGATCTTCCTCTGGTCGTAGTCGAGCGCCAGCCCGTTGGGCCAGCCCAGCGACGTGTTTACCATCACCACTCGCTCCGTCCCGTCCAGATCCGCTCGCTCGATCTTCGGCACCTCGCCCCAGTCGGTCCAGTACATGTACCTGAGGAAGAGAGAAACGTCACGTGATGTCACAGTCTATCGACGATGTCAGTGACTGATGGTCATTTGCTCGTCACTGATTGGCTCACCCGGCGACGGGGTCCAGCACGATGGCTCTGGGCTCGTCCAGGTCCTCGGAGATCAGGATCTTGCGCATGGTCCCGTTGAGCCGTGTCACCTCAATCCGGTCCGTGCCGGTGTCGGTCCAGTACAGGTTCCGGGCGATCCAGTCGACCGCGATTCCGTCAGGGTGGTTCACCTGGGACGTGACCACGAACTGGGCGTCACTGCCGTCCAGCAGCGAGCGGCGGATGGCCTTCACGTCGTCATCCGTCCAGTAGATGTATCCGTCCACCGGGTCGTAGTCGATGGCGATGGCGTGGCGGATGTCGTCCACCTGCAGGATGATGTCGGTGAAGTCCGGCATGTCCAGAGAGATGCGCCGCAGGTCGGTCCGCCGGGCGAGCAGCAGCATCTGGGTCGCACCTGTGGACGGACAGGAAGGTCGGAGGTCAGACAAAACAATGACATGGCTGTCGAAGACGTTTATAGTTTTCATGATCCTGTTTTAATGGATCTAAAATAAAAAACGTAATAATTAGAACAGTTATTCTTTTGCAAAGTCGAGGGGTTGTGTTGCATGATGACGTCATCATCGTGTCTGGTTTTTTATTCATGTCAAGAATTTGTATCATTTATTATGATCTATTGACTCAGGACCTTGTCTGAGGTTGTTCAGATTATAGAGACACAAAGCATCTGAAGATTCTCCAGGAAATGACATCACAGGATGAAACCTGGAGGATCATTTCTACTGCAGCAGTCAAAGGTTAAAGGAAAAGAAGAGACTTTTTTTTAAACGTTCCATCATCAAATAAAAACAGTCAAGTAGAAATGACTTGTTCTTGTGTCAGCTCCGGGTCTGAATCATCATCACTGAGTCTTTGTGTTTGTTTTATGGCGACACTGAACAAAAGCATCAAATTAGTAGAGTTTTAACATCCCATAATGAACAGTGAGGGGGGGCAGTGAAGGGGTTAACGCTGGGCAGTGAAAGGAGCCATTGTCTGCAGGAGAACATGTGATCTGGTCTTTCACAGAAGCTGCTCCGCCCTCGCTCCTCCTCCTCCTCCTCCGTCACTCTGCAGCCGGAGTCACTGAACCACACATGTCAACAACAGAGGGGGGGGGGGGCTCGGTGATGGAGCGGGGCTACCATGGCAACTGCAGGTCAGCCCAACACCACCTCGAGGGCGATGACGAGGAGACGAGAGGAGAGGAAAGGTGGACGAGGTTTGAGATTAACTCATGTGGACTGTTTCTAATGCTTCTCTTCTTCTTTATGAAAATAACTCAAGATCCACATGAGTGAATAGCTAGCGGCTAGCTGGTTAGCATGCTAACCTCAGAAGAAGTAAAGAAGAGACATAAACAGATCCTCTCTGGAGACAGAAGTCGTTGAGTAAACAGCTGCTAATTCTAATGCTAGCTGATGTTAGCCATGTAGCATTAGCTACAACTTACATATAGCAGCTTTAATGTTAACTGAACTTGGCTCAAAATGTAAGAATCAAAGAGAAACTGCATAGAAAAGCATCAGAGCAACAGGCTGAACAATGATGATGATGATGATGATGATGTTCTTCTCACCGTCTCTGCAGGTCGCCCCGTCCTCCAGCAGCTGGACTCCCGTGGGACAGGCGCACTGATAGAACGGCTTCAGCGGGGAGAGCAGGCAGAGGTGGGAACATCCTCCGTTGTTCAGCGAGCAGGGAGTGTTTACTGTCAAGCACACACACACACACACACACAGGTCACATGACCGTTTCCGACCAATCAGGAGGCAGAATGAAGGACGGACAGTTTCGACAAAAAGCCTCTGACTCACCGACGAGTTGCCTCTTGGCGCTGAACACGTGGATGTCCATGGGCGAGAAGATGTCGGAGTGGACGACCCGCTGTTCGCCGCCCGTCTGTTTGCGACAGGAGTGGATGGAGTGAGTGTTCCAGTCGGTCCAGAACAGAGTGTCCTCGTACAGGGTGAGGGCGAAGGGGTGAGGCAGCTCTCCTTTCACCACCACCTCCCTGAAACACAACAACACCGTCACACTCTCCACTTCCTGTTTCTTCACAATCTTAATAAGGACCAAAAAATCCCAGGGAGATCTTAGGAAGGTGCGTCGTGTCCGTACCTGGAGGAACCGTCCAGGTTGGCGCGGTGGATGAAGTTGTGTTTGGCGTCGGCCCAGTACAGTTTCTGTTGACTGTAGTCCAGCGTCAAACCGTTGGGCCAGTAGATCTCTTTATCAATGATCATCGATCGATTCGTCCCGTCCATCCCCGCACGCTCGATCTTCGGGATCTCGCCCCAGTCCGTCCAGTACATGAACCTGAGAGAACAGATATCATCAGGACATGTTCCTGAGTTTATTAACCTGTCATAATGTTACCTAACCTGTAATAACCTTAGTTAACCTGTAATAACCTTAGTTAACCTGTAATAACATAGCTAACATATAACAATGTAGCTAAACTGTAAGAACGTTATCTTTGTCTAAACCTGGACAGACGTCCCTCACATAGAAACCGTTGCTAAGGGAGGACAGGAGGCTGGAACATTAATATCAGTCACAAACAGCAGCAGTTTGATCAGAACTTACAGAATGTTTGATGCTGTTTTTATTACTTTTAAAATCATATTTTGTCAGAGATGGCCCTTCCTGTTGAGATCGTCATTGTGTAATCTACGTAGTGACGTAATTTCATCACGTCATCGATCGTGATTATTTGGCTTCTTGTCATCCATCTTTATTTACAGTCTGTGGCTGAAGGATGGATCACATCAGATTACAGTGAGGGAATATTATGAATAAATCACATAACTTTATGTTAGACACAACAGACAGAAACCTCCTGATCTACTGTACAACAGACTGTGACTGTACATCAGACAGTTACTGTACATTAGACCTGATCTACTGTACATCAGATGAAGCAGGTTTGATTCCCTAGTCTCTCAGACTCCGGTCTGCACACTGTGGCCTCGTCCAGGCGGGAAAACGGAGGGAAGAAAAAGTGGGCTGTCTGCCGAGCCCACAACACGTCGCCTCACCACAAGAGCTGCATTGTGTTTGGTACCTGATGCATTAATCATCCCAGTTGAACCGGGTCCAGCTCTGCGTTCCACCGTGGACTTTTGGAAGAACCAATTTTTTTTCCTCGGCTCAACTCGACAACTGACTGAAAATATGTGGAGGAACGGATCCTGGAAAAACAAAACCAGTCCCGAGTCTCTCAGAAGGACCCGTCAGGACCAGCGTCAAATCATCTTTCACAACGTTTCACCACAAACGATACTGTTTGTCTTCAGTTCCTCAGTTTGACAGAACCAGAACCAGACAGAGAGAGAAACTGTGACTGAGCAGAGTTTTCAGCAGAGCAACGTGACACCCAGAGTTTCACAACACGTCCATCAGGTTCAGACTGAAACATCGTCTGTTGTGTTATCGGACCATGTAGCAGCACATGAATCGTTTCCCTGTGTACAGCGAAATGTACAGTATCACTGTACAAACAACAACTACTACACAACAGATCATAAAGAGACAAACAGACGTTCTGTTGGTTCAGAGAGACAGTCTGGAACTAACACTGATACGTTTACATTATTGCCAGTCTGTCCACTGATCAACTGCATCACGTTGCCGTTAGCAACGATCTGAAGGACAAACCAAGGACATCGAACCTGCAGTGAACAGCTGAGATCAGAATCTCTCTGATCCTGATCTGATCAAACACAGAGGAGGAAGAAACCTAATGAGTGAATTCATTACTGCCTCTTTTATCTGATGGATCCACCAGAGAGTGTGTGTGTGTGTGACCGTTCAAATATTTCAGGTGATTTTACACCAATGAAAACGTCTGTTGGTCAGATATTTCATCTGAGCTCTGGATTATTGTTACAAGGTTATGTGACCAGATTATCAGAGATTCTCTCTCCAGCTGATACAAGGCGGAGAGAGGAACCTGATTAACTGACTACTTGATGAAAACATCAGTTAACATGTACAATCTGCCTCAGGAGCCCCGGTGCATTGTGGGACTGATGACTCACCCTCGCTGTGGGTCCAGGGCGATAGCTCTCGGCTGGTCCAGCTCCTGCCAGAACAGAACCTTCCTCAAAGCGCCGTCCAGCTCCGACACCTCGATCCGGTTGGTCTCAGAGTCCGTCCAGTACAGTTTCCTGCCCAGCCAATCGCAGGCGAGTCCGTCCGGCGACGCGAGGCCCGGCACCACCGTCTGGACGGCGCCAGCGGCGCCCGAGCGGTTGTAGACGGTGCGTTTGATGGCTTCCTCGCTCACGTCGCTCCAGTAGACGAGGCCCTGGGCGAACACGTAGTCCACGGCGGCGGCGTCCTCCAGCCCGCCCACCACCACCGAGGCGTTGGCCTTGTCGTGTGCGGCGTCCACGAGACGGAGGTCGCGGCGGTTTGCATACAGCAGCAGCGGCTCGGCTGTAGGAGAGGAGGGGAAAATTATTATTTATTATTATAAAATAATGTGTCTGTGATCCACAGACGTCGTCAAACTCATGACAAATAAAACGTATCATAAATAACTATAAATAAACAGAAAACACAAATTTATCGAAATTAAATTATGTTCGCATTGTTTATTCTGTTAAATATTAATAAGCGTAAAAACTGATCCTATTTATGTTTGTGACAAATTTTTATCTGACAACTAATAAGTGGACGGAGCATTTATGAATATTGAAGACGACCATGTGACGTCACGAACAGCTGAGATTCATATCAAATATCATATTCTTAGTAATTTACCTTCTTTAAATTATCAATCAATCTAATTGATTGAACGTCTTGTGGGAACATGAATAACTACATAACACCATTTCCTTTTGCTCTTCAGGATTATTCAATTACTTTACCTTATTACTTCAATCATTTCATTGATAAACCTGGAGATTATGTCGACGTCGTCATATTAAATAATCAAACGTGTCTGTCGATCTACAGACGAGTCTGAAGCTTCTCACTCGCCTCCGTGTTTTTTGGTGAAAATGTAATTTTCCATCAGATAAAAGTCATAAGTTATAAAAATGATTTGTTGGTGATGATTCATATCTGAGGAGTTTTACCTCAAACATGTGAAACATCTGTTAAATCTTACAAACTGAACATCAACATGCTTTTCACTAATAATAATACATTCCAACATGTGGCAGACTAAAGTCTTTAACAACAGAAGAAGGTCATAATAATCATAATAATATGAATAATCAGTGAGTCGTAGATTAACGACTGAACCAACAGAATAAATCTCATGTCTGTTGTTGTTGTTTCTACTCTTATGATTCTGTTTGATCTTTATCATAATCAACAGATCTGAGTGGAGCAGCAGAGACAAAGTTACAGTTAAGTTACAGTCTGCCGGACGACAACAACACAACAACAACAGTGTGTGTAGTAGTGTCTGTAGTGTGTGTTGTATAGTGTCGTGTACATGCATGTGTAACAGTGTGTCTGTGTACATGTGTGTGTGTATCAGTGTGTGTGTTGTAATAGTGTGTGTGTGTGTACATGTGTGTGTAGTAGTGTGTGTGTGTGTGTATCAGTGTGTTTGTGTGTGTGTATCAGTGTGTTTGTGTGTGTGTGTGTGTGTGTGTGTACATGTGTGTGTAGTAGTGTGTGTGTGTGTGTGTGTGTGTATCAGTGTGTTTGTGTGTGTGTGTAGTAGTGTGTGTGTGTGTGTATGTATCAGTGTGTGTGAATCAGTGTGTGTGGTTGTGTGTGTATCAGTGTGTGTGTTGTATCAGTGTGTGTGTTGTATCAGTGTGTGTGTGTGTGAATCAGTGTGTGTGTGTGTGTGTTGTATCAGTGTGTGTGTGTGAATCAGTGTGTGTGTGTGTGTGTGTGTGTGTGTGTGTGTGTGTGTGTGTGTGTGTGTGATCTAACGCTGGTGTTTATGCAGCTGAGTGAGTGACTCGCCTACGTTAGCATGTGATGCTAACGGATGCTAACCCAGGATCTAAGGTTTCAGCCTGTTTACGTTACAAAGAGCGACGTCAGCTCCGGAGCTCCGCGGTGAGAAGGAGCCGCGGGCCCGGAGACTCCCACCCGGCCGACGGGAGGGCGAGGTGGAGGCTCCGAGCCCCGGAGCTCCGGTGGGACACGGAGCCCCGGAGCTCCGGTGGGACACGGAGCGGGCTAACGACGTTAGCTCCGCTCGGCAGGACCGGATCCCGGAGACGACGAGGCCCCGGACACACACCGACACCCCCCCGCCGGACGCGCCGCCGCCGCCGGAGGTCGCGTGTGTCCGGCGGCGGCGGCGCGAAGACGAACTCACCCCGGAGCAGCGAAGAGACCGAGGCCAACAACAGAGTCCGCAGCGCGACGCTCATCGTCCTGCTTCTCGGCCTGGCGCCGCTCAGCGCCCGCTGCCCATCGCCGCGGCCCGAGGCTCCACGAACGAATCAACTCTCGATCTCAGGGTCCTCGTGGTTCGGCGGCGGCTCGAGTCACTCGGTGTCCGCTCCCATCGCGGCGGAGGCGGCTGCTGCTCGTTCAGTGTGTCGGGGCCGGAGCTCCGCGTCTCACATTGTCCCGCAGGAGGAGGAGGAGGAACCGTCTGCTTCCGCCGTGGAGCTGTGGAGCGGCCCGCTGCCCCCCCCCCCCCCCCCCCCCCCTCCTCCTCTGCCCCCCGCTGCCCCCCTCCCTCCTCTACTCCCCCCGCTGCCCCCCCCCCCTCTGCTCCCCCCGCTGCCCCCCCCTCTGCTCCCCCCGCTGCCCCCCTCCACTGCTGCCCCCCTCCCTCCTCTACTCCCCCCGCTGCCCCCCTCCACTGCTGCCCCCCTCCCTCCTCTACTCCCCCCGCTGCCCCCCTCCACTGCTGTCCCCCTCCCTCCTCTACTCCCCCCGCTGCCCCCCTCCACTGCTGCCCCCCTCCCTCCTCTACTCCCCCCGCTGCCCCCCTCCACTGCTGTCCCCCTCCCTCCTCTACTCCCCCCGCTGCCCCCCTCCACTGCTGCCCCCCTCCCTCCTCTACTCCCCCCGCTGCCCCCCTCCACTGCTGTCCCCCTCCCTCCTCTACTCCCCCCGCTGCCCCCCTCCACTGCTGTCCCCCTCCCTCCTCTACTCCCCCCTCTGTCCCCCTCCCTCCTCTACTCCCCCCTCTGTCCCCCTCCCTCCTCTGCCCCCTCCCCCCCCCCCGCTGCCCCCCCAGTCTGTTGTTGTTGTTGTTGTAACTTTCCTGTGACTCATAAAACCTCAAATCACAAGAAAAATCAGGAGAATTTTCAGATTAAAAAAGATTAAATCTAAGGATTCTGATTCAAAGGTTTAATTCATGATTATCAAAGTTTGATGGAAGATTAAAAATCATGAATTATTTACCATAACTTTTGATCGAATCCTCGAAGTTGTGCAGATGAATATTTATAAACTGAATCAGAAACACTGACGACTCACACACACGTTCAAAAATCTTTTTTTTTTATTCTTACGAGAACAAAACATCAAATTCTGAACTTATGCAAAAGCTTCACTTCACAAAACAAGACTGAAATATTATTATTATCATCCATAAATAATCACCTGGGCGCTGCCGCCACCTGCTGGTCAACCGACACCGACGTCCCGTGCAAAGGAACTTATTAATAAAATAGTGCTCGTTGTCATGAAAACAAGGTAATATTCATAAAAGAAGCAGATCACATTTATAAAACCGAAGTGCAGCGACGTTCTGAGGATCAAATATTCATCCACACGTGAAACGAAACAAATAGAAAACCAGCACAGTGACAGTGAGTCCAGTAAAAACACATGCAAGTGAACGTCGTACACACAGGAGGTCGCGACCCCGGGGAGAAAAGGCCCAGTGTAAAGGTCGCGACCTCCTGCGTCCTTGACGCTCGTCTTCTCTTCAAGCTTCCTGAGTTTCTGGGAATCTAAGTATTGCTGTTGCTCCGGTTCCTTCGCCGGTCAAATGATCGGTGAGAGTATTGTCTTCTCTAGATGATCACAGTTATGACATTTCATATTGGATCTCCCTCACGCTTATGTATTTATTAATTTATTTATTCAGCTCTGAGGATAAACACGTAAAAAAGTCAGAGTCAGAAAAGCCTCAGTTCTGAGGAGTGAGTCAGACATCAACATGGAACATAAATTCTAATCCTCAGAAAATAATACTTTCGACAGATAAAGTCCAGAGATCAGAAATAAAAAGGTTAAGAAACTGATGATGAAAATTCTGAGGAGTTGGAATAAATTCAGAGATATTGAGAAAAATGAATTATCTAATCCGGAGTAAAAGTCCTGAGAGACAATTAAAAAAAAAAATATTAATAATAATCTAATCTTTCGGGATTTTCTTTCTTCTTTCAGTAAAATCTCAGATTATGAGTAAAAATCTGGAGAGAGGTCGATAACTCTGAGAACATGAATCAAAAATCTGAAGTCCAGTCAGAACTAAATCAAAAAGGTCAAATGTTTCATCTGTTTTTTGATCTTTCACCTTGTTATTAACAATGAGAGTGGGCAAAGTGAGGATGTGTCGATCAATAATATTTAATATCTGTGACGGTGAGAAACAAACCTCAGTTATAATAATGTCACTTCTACGTCACGGTGCCTGAAACATTCACTTCCTGTCTGGTTATAAATTCAGTGTGACATTAACACACGTGGACAAAATCAATAAATCTCAAAAACAACTATTTATTATGAGCTTCTTCTTTTTTTTCTCTCCTGCGGTGAGGATTTCGTACACGTCTCCCACTCTTATTAAAGAACACGTCTCTACGAGGTGCAGGATTCTAATTAGTGCATCGTCCTTAATAAATAAAGTTATAGGAGTGTAAATTAAGTGAAGACACGACTGTGTGGTGACGTCAAACTGCTCTGATGGATCAGACGTTCTGTGACTGTGACTCGTCGTGAGAATTGTCCGTCCCTGAAGAACCAGAGATCCTCCTCACACCTCGTAGTGCAGGTCGTTGAGCTCCAGTCTCGTGTAGTGGCGTCTGTCGAACGACTCCATCGCCTTGCGTCCGCCGACGGCCAGAGCCAGCGTGAGCATGGCGAGTCCCAGCACCATGAACACCACCATGCCGCTCTTCAGCGCCCCGCGAGCCGCCGCCGCCTTCCCCCGGCTGACGCTGGAGTTCTGGAGGTCGCCTTTAGACACGATGACCAGGCTCGCAGCTGGAGTCGTGCTGGTGGTGGACGGCTCAGTGGTGGTGGGGGGAACAGTCGGAGGTGTGGTGGTGGTGGTGGTTGAGGCGGGAACAGTGGTGGTTGTAGTAGTTTCAGTTTCCAGCTCTGGTTTGTCAGTAGTTCTTGGATCGACCTCTTTGTCCACTGTTACAACAGGAAGTGATGTCGTGGAGGTGGGAGGCGTCCTGGTGGTGGTGGTGACGACAGGATGAGCTTTTCCTTTCCTGGTGGTTTTATTTTGCTTTTTGCTGGTTTTGTTCGTCTTCTTCATGGTGAAGGTGGTGGAAGCTGCTATTGTTGTTGTTGTTGTTGTTGTCGTCGGCATTGGTGTTGTCGTAGTTGTTGGTGTTGTTGTCGTAGTTGTTGGTGTTGTTGTCGTAGTTGTAGTTGTTGGTGTTGTCGTAGTTGTAGTTGTTGGTGTTGTTGTCGTAGTTGTAGTTGTTGGTGTTGTTGTCGTAGTTGTAGTTGTTGGTGTTGTTGTTGTTGTGGTTGGTGTTGTTGTTGTAGTTGTTGGTGTTGTTGTCGTAGTTGTTGTTGTTGTTGTGGTTGGTGTTGTTATTGTGGTTGGTGTTGTTATTGTGGTTGGTGTTGTTGTCGTGGTTGTTGTTGTTGGTGTTGTCGTTGTGGTGGTGGGTGATGGAGTTATTGCAGGCATGGTGGCGATGATGATGATGGGTGGAGGCGTTGTGGTGGTGTTTGGTGCCTGTGTGGTTGGCGGTGAGGTTGTGGTAGTTGTTGTTGTTGTGGTGGGTTGTGTGGTCTTTGTTGTACTTTGTGTGGTGGTGATTGTAGGTGTAGTTGTTGTTGGTGTTGTTGGTGTAGAGGGAGTGGTGGTTGGTTGTGTGACTGTGGCGGTGACAGGTCTCACTGTGGTCGGATGAATCAACCCTGTGAACAACAAAGATTGAAATGTTTACAACTGGAACCTCACAAATCAACAAGCTAACGACAATAATGGACAAAAGTACTAGCTTTCCAACAGACACACTTACTAACTAGCTAATTAACTGCAAAACTAACCCATTTAATAGCTAACTCACTTACTAAAAACAAAAACAAACTAATCAACTAACAAACGTAATAGCTAACAAATGGACACACTAGCTAGCTAGCTAACTAACTGACTAACTAGCTAACTACAAAACAAACACACTTACTAGCTAACTAACTAAAACTAAAACATCCACATCTTATTTAACACTTCAACCTGATCAGGATCGGATCTGGATCAGATCAGGATCTGGATCCGGATCAGATCAGGATCAGGATCAGGATCAGATTGGGATCCGGATCAGATCAGGATCAGATAAGGATCAGGATCAGAATCAGATCAGATCAGGATCAGATAAGGATCAGGATCAGAATCAGATCAGATCAGGATCAGATCCGGATCAGATCCGGATCAGATCAGGATCAGGATCAGGATCAGATCAGATTGGGATCCGGATCAGGGTTTGATAAGAACTGAGTTCACCGGTGGTTGAGATGATGAAACAGATATTTTCTGGATCCTTCACCTTTGTAGATGTCGTAGGTGTTGATTCCGCCCTGAGCCTTCATCAGTGGACAGTCCTGCTCCGACGGACAGTGGAACAGGAGACAGTTTCCATCGCTGGACGCTTTGTTGCCGTTGAAAACAGCCATGTTGCACTTTGCACCTTCAGAGACACAAAGACATGAATCAAACAGATCAGATTAAATAGACTGGACAGTATTTTACTGATGATGATGAAGATGATGACACGTTTCGTTCTGAGGTGTTTTATATTTGATTTGATGAGCTCTTTAATATTTTGTGTGATTTCTGAGACATGAGTTCAGTTACTGCTCCAGGCAAAGGTTCGTGAACTCAACGAGTCTCTCACCTGGTTTGACTTCCTGTGAGCAGCAGACGAGGACGCAGTCCCGCTCCGAGGCGACCACCCGAGTGTCCATGAGCGTCCCCGCTCGGTTCACGGCCAGTCGCACGTTGACTCTGACGCTCTGGTGTTGTCTGGAAAAACAAGTCTCCGGTTCCACGGCCGACACGGGCAGCAACGACAGCATCATCACCACCACGACGGCGGCGGCGGTGGAGACGAACTGCGTCTGCGAGGCTCGACTGGACTCTGGAGGAAACATGGCTGCTGCAGGTCGACTCTCTGTGATCAGAAACGCCTCAGTGTCGACGGCGGGAGGAGAGACGAGATCCACACAAACGATCTGTAGCACAACGACAGAGACACGACCCTGATGACGTTAAAGGATCTGATCACACAAACTAAAACACAACCACCAATAAACACTGAGAGCTGAGCACCATCTTGGTTTTTGACCATAATCAACCATAATAAGAAGTTTAAAACTGAAACTGTTCATCTATAAATAAGTTTCACATTCAATCTGCATGTGAACATGTGGCCACAGATGTTCCCTCAGTCCCAGATCTGCTCTGACAACTATAGAACACAAAGAGAACAGAAATAGACACTGGTCCACTGAGTGAAAATAGAAAATCTAAAAATGGAATCGACTCCTGGAGGAAACTGGCGTCTTATTTTTAGATTTGTGCTGAAGGTGAACGAGGTCAGTCGAGACGTTTACAACATGATGTTTGAAACCTTCAGGTTTCAGATTAATGAAACCATATCAGAAACTCACCGTGTCGACGACGTGACCCGTCCTCCATCAGACGCTCGGCAGCTCTGCGGGTCCACAGTCCACAGAACTAGACTTTAGTCCGTCTCCTGTGGAACTTATCTGATTTAGAGACGCTGGTATCTGACCCACGACCCACCAGGTGAGCCTCCACGGTCGACTCGTCCTCGTCCGGAGCGTCACGCCCAACCTGAACAAACAATATGATTCAATATCTTCTGATTATGAAGGTAACAAAGGGATGAGTGATAGAAAAACACAATAATTAATACTCAGAACACAACACAATAAAATAATATGAGATAACAGTGGAGATAAACTACAGACATGGATCTGAACTCAAGGTTCAACCACGTCTCGCAGAACATGAACTGAACTCTCTCGTTGAGTTGTGGTTTATTTAGTCAAAACAAGATTTAAATAATAAAATAAATTTGTATAAAAATGTTTTAATTATTTACCATATTAAAGACAATCAGACAGTTTACACAGATCTAAATTTAGTGGTTTCTTGGTGAGGTCAGGCTCCGCCCCGAATCAGTTCAGTAGTTTTTGCGTAAATCCTGCAGAATAACGTTAAAGGAAATTATTTAATAAACGTGTAAAATTTTAATCATATTGATTTCATAATAACAATAAAATAATAAACTCATTTTATATAGGTTCCGGTAACAAAGCTCGCAGCTTCACGTGCACGAGGTTCAAACAGCGTCTGTTTTAATGCGTCAGGCGAACAGAGAAAGTTCGAGTGAATCAACAGACGCGAACAGAGTTCGCCCGAAACCCGGAGCGAACTCGGGCGAAGGACTTCGCGCGCGTCGCGCTCAGTTCAGACCGGAGAGCTGGAGCGTGTCGCTCGCGAACATCGCCGCGGTCGCCGACGCGAAGCGAACAGCGTCGTTAGCTTGTTCGCTGTTTGCAGCTAACAGTTCGTCTGGGCGAAGCGAAGCGACGACCCGCTTCGTGTTGTTCGGTGTGACCGCGCCGAACAGCAACAACAAGAAGCTAACAGCTAACAGCTAACAGCTAACAGCTAACGACGGGAACGAGATAAACATTAAAAACGCGTCGAACGAGCTCGCAGCTCGAAGCGAACGTCGCTCTTTGTGTAGCAGTTCGCCTGCGATTCGTCTCCACCTGCCGCACCAACGCGTCGCTCGTCCTCAGCCTCACTAACCCGGGACACGCAGCTCGGTTCGGCCTCACTAACCCGGGTTACATCATCCATCTCCCCGGTCCTGTACCTGTCTCTTCACCGGGGACGCATGAGAAGGTCCATCCGTCGGTCGGTCCTCGGATCTACCGACCCGGTCCGGTCGGTCCGGTCCCGCTCGGAGGAGACAGAGCAGACATGTCGGTCCGGATACAGAAATATCAATAAATGATAAATGAATAATAATAATAATAACAATAATAATAATAAGAGAGAGATGAACAGACGGATCCAGCTCCTCTGTCACATGAAGCTGCTTCAGTCTGACCCACTTCAGTCTTTGTCCTCCGGTGGGGGGGGGCACATCTGCTCATTTAATATGTAATATCATCACATCATTAAATATGTGATCTATCATTTTATTGAATGTGATCTCATCATATCATTAAATGTGATTTCATTATATTAAAGGTGATCTATCATATTATTAAATATGTAATATCATATCATGAAATATGTGATCTATCATATTATTGAATATATGATCTCATCATATAATTAAATGTGATCTCATCATATTAAATGTGATTTATCATATTATTAAATGTGTGATCTATCATATTATGTTATCTCATCATATCATTAAATGTGGTCTCATATTAAATATGGAATATCATCATATTATTAAATATGTAATCTCATCATATTAAATGTGATCTATCATATTATTAAATGTGATCTCATCATATTATTAAACAACAGGCTTGTGTCTGTTTATTAAAAATAAAATCTGTTCATCGAAGCAGCTTCATCAATAATTCAACATGTTGAACAACAGAAAAAATAAAACACAGAGCGATTAACAGAAAATATTTTATTACAAATGTTTTATATCAGATGAGTTTACTTGAAATGTTCAGCATCAGACGTGATGTCATACGATCTGAAGCTTCTTTAGATCCAAAAATCCATTTATGATTATATGGTGAGAATGATGTCATCATGACATCACCGTGAAATGACATTATTACGATTCAGGCCGAACAATCCTACACATCATTGTTGTGTTAACGGTAGGAATATAACAGGAAACAGGAAGTGGTGTGTTAACGTTAGATCAGCCCAGGCCACGCCCCCTCCACCACGATTGCTGGAAACCAACATGGCGTCATGGCGACCTCAGTCAAGTGACACCTGAGCATCGCCCCCATGCTTTTCATTTAGAGATGTTTTTTCAAGATAGTCAAAATAATGACAACGACAAATATGTACATATTTTCACTTGTAGTTCTAACTTGAAAAAACATTCAGACTTTACAAAAGTATTCTTTGATTTTCATATTTTTCTTGTTTCTAGCTAATCAACCGTTGTTTTTTCTTTTGGCAGACTTAAGGTTCCGTATGTTCCTGTGACTCTTCACAGCTGCGTCTTCATGTCAAATTAAATCTCAACTCGTCCGACGCACACGACAAAACTCGATTGCGTCTCGCAGCTCCGTTCGTGCTCGACTGCGTCCTGACTGTCCATCATCATCATCATCATCATCGTCATCATCAGGCTCTGCCTCCTCATTCAGCGTCGGCCATCTCCACGTCCTGCTGCCGTCCAGCCGCCGTCGCCTTCTTCTTCTTCTTGGTCGGAGCTGATGACGAGTCCTGTTTCTTCTGTGGCGGAGCTGCAGATGCTTCAGCTACAGACGAGAGGAACAGCAGAGGAAAGTTTTAACATCTCAGAAAATACAGTAAATAAAATAAAAAGATATAGTACGTTTGCTAGTTGATTAGTTTTTGTTATTAGCTAGTTAGTTAGCTAGTGGGTGTGTTCGTTTTGAGGTGAGTTAGCTAGCTGGCAAGTGTGTCGTTAGTTAGCTCGTAAGTTTGTCCATTTTTGTCGTTAGCTTGTTAGTTCAATTCAATTTTATTTGTATAGCGCCATATCACAACATACATTGTCTCAAGGCACTTTACATAGTGAGGTCAATATATATAGTTGAATTGTTAGTCAGTGTTTTTAGTTAGTCAGTTACTAAGTGTTTGTTTTGTAGTCTGAAGCCTGTTCTGATGTGGACGGTGAGTTCCGTCACCTCTCACCTTCCATGCTGCTCTTCTCCTGCTGCATGTGGTGCAGCTGTTTGAGCAGCTTCCGTTTCTTCTTCCCCGACAGAGTGATGTTCGCCCTCGGACTCGACCTGCACATCAACAGGCTTCAGTTCTTCAGCTACATTAACTTTGAGTTGATCAGTTGATGAGAAGCTCAAATGAACACGACCATAAACCAGAGGAGGAAACCTATCAGACTCGCTGGAAGAATTTTCAGTGAAACAATATTTCACAGAACTTCTTGAATATATAAAGACATGTATGTTTGTTTCAAACATCACTCACTTCCTCTTCTTCAGGTGATGGATGGTGATCAGACCCTGGTCCACCACGGCTCCGACAATCTGACGCTTCTTCTTCTTCTCTCGACCCAGAACTCGCCGCCGCTTGAACAGATTCCTCCCGAGTTCCTGTAGACGAGACCACGAGCGAGGGGCATTACAGTAGTTATAACAGTGATAGTAGTTATAGTAGTAGTAGTTATATCAGTTACAGTATTTATAATAGTTACAGTAGTTATAGCATCAGACGCCACTTCCCTTCTCTACGTTTGCAGCTTCACGTCACATGACCACGTTCACTGATGCTGAGCCCAGAGGACTGTACTGATACTACTGTTACTACATGAAGTCCTGTTACCACAGGGGGCACTGGTAGTACTGTCCAACTGTAACTACAGGAGGAACTGATACTACAGGGAGTACTGTTAGTACTGTTACAACTGTAACTACAGGAAGTACTGATACTACTGTAACTACACAAAGTACTGTTACTACAAGGAGTACTGTTAGTACTGTTACAACTGTAACTATACAACGTACTGTTACTACTGTAACTACAGGAAGTACCGTTACTACAGGGAGTAATTTTAGTACTGTAACTACATGAAGTAATGTTACTACAGGGAGTACTGTAAGTACTGTTACTACTGTAACTACATGAAGCACTGTTACTACAGGGAGTACTGTTACTACTCTAACTACATGAATTACTGTAACTACATGAAGTACTGTTAGTACTGTAACTAGAGGAAGTACTGTTAATACTCTAGTTACAGGGAGTACTGTTACTACCGTAACTACATGAGGCACTGTTACTACAGGGAGTACTGTTAGTACTGTTACAACTGTAACTACATGAAGTACTGTTACTACAGGGAGTACTGTTACAACAGGGAGTACTGTTACTTCTGTAACTACATGAAGTACTGATACTACTGTAACCACAGGGAGTACTGTTACTACACTAACTGCACGAAGGACCTTTATTATAGTACTTCATGTAATTACTTGAAGTATTTCTCAACTGTGAGTACATGAAATACTATTACTGTGGTACAACATACTTTTACTTGAGCGCTTTCAATGGAGTAATATTATAATATCACATGTTGAGTAGTATTTCTATACTGAAGTATATGTACTGATACTTCAGGAACATACCTGAGCAGTACATGTGTGATGTAGTATTTTTATAGTGAAATATCTTTACAGTTACTTAAGTGTCGTGTCTCAGACTCGGACTGAATAAACCTGTACATGAATCACATCTGTTCACATCTGTTAACATCTGTTCACATCTGTTCACGTCTGTTCACATCTGTTCACGTCTGTTCACGTCTGTTCACGTCTGTAAACATCTGTAAACGTCTGTTCACATCTGTTCACGTCTGTTCACGTCTGTTCACGTCTGTAAACATCTGTAAACGTCTGTTCACGTCTGTTCACGTCTGTTCACGTCTGTTCACGTCTGTTCACGTCTGTAAACATCTGTAAACGTCTGTTCACGTCTGTTCACGTCTGTTCACGTCTGTTCACATCTGTTCACGTCTGTTCACATCTGTTCACGTCTGTTCACGTCTGTTCACGTCTGTTCACGTCTGTTCACGTCTGTTCACATCTGTAAACGTCTGTAAACGTCTGTTCACGTCTGTAAACATCTGTAAACGTCTGTTCACATCTGTTCACGTCTGTAAACATCTGTAAACGTCTGTAAACATCTGTAAACGTCTGTAAACGTCTGTTCACGTCTGTTCACATCTGTTCACGTCTGTTCACATCTGTTCACGTCTTCAAGTCTGTTCACGTCTTCACGTCTGTTCACATCTGTAAACGTCTGTTCACATCTGTAAACGTCTGTTCACGTCTGTTCACGTCTTCACGTCTGTTCACATCTGTTCACGTCTGTTCACGTCTGTAAACGTCTGTAAACGTCTGTTCACATCTGTAAACGTCTGTTCACGTCTTCACGTCTGTTCACGTCTGTTCACGTCTTCACATCTGTTCACGTCTGTTCGCGTGTTCACGTCTGTTCACGTCTGTTCGCGTGTTCACGTCTGTTCACGTCTTCACGTCTGTTCGCGTGTTCACGTCTGTTCACGTCTTCATGTCTGTTCACGTCTTCACGTGTGTTCTACTCACAGTCTTCGGTCTGTTGATCTTCCCTCCGGGCGGCGCCATGTTGATCCTCACGTGGAAGCGGCGACGCTGCTGCTGCTGCTGCTGCTGCTGCTGCTGCTGCTGCTGCTGCTGCTGCTGCTTCTTCTGCGCTTTAAATTACCGACACACTTCCGGGCTGCTTACCGGATATCCGCGGCCGTGTTGTAGCCACGGGTCTATCACATGATTGGATACCGAACGGCCGCTCAGCCTCGAAGCCAATGTGGTCCAGTGGCCAGTCGAGGTACTGCGGCCCAATAAGCAGAGACCTGAGAGAGACTGGACAACTGTAAACAGGTTTCTACTCGATTACTACTGTTACTTCTCGACTACTCTACTAAAATACACTTGAACCACTAACGTGACAACATGTTGAGCTACTTATTAAAAAGTGAGAACCTCCAATATCATGCCTCGACGTAGGACACGGACGCTACGAGACAAAATGTCCTTGCAAAGGGGCGGGGCTTAGAGGACCATTGTAACCATTTGTCCAATCATCACAAATCTTGGAACATAACTTTGAGCTATGTAACTACAGTTCCACATGAAGCCTTTTGTTACCATCCCATAGGGGGCGCCACAAATCCCATACAAAGTGTATCTCAATGACCACTGGACAGAATTTCACCAAATTGACGTGCATGCTCTGGGGGCAAGTATTGATCAAAAATGTGAGGCGCCATCTTGATTCGTCCGAGTGGGCGTGGCCTATGGCATGTATGCTAATAACTCAAGATGCCAATGACGTATCATGACCAAACTCACTGGAGACCTCTGATGTCATTTGTTGAATAAACACACAGAGTTTGGTTTACATCCCATGAAGGGGGGGGGGGCGCGAATGGCAGAGGGTCTGAACCCTCCAATCGTCTCTTGTGGCTAGATTTTCCTTTGCTGTTTGCAGTTACCTCTGATGTTGATCGTTTCTTTTGATGTTGGTCGTTTCTTTTGATGTGAGTATTTCTCTTTGAAGGTCAAAGTGATGGACAGGTGATGACAGGTGATGACAGGTGATGACAGGAGATGACAGGTGATGACAGGAGATGTTTCCACCTCTGAACATTATTCACTTCACTTTTCTGGAGTTACTAAAGCAGCAAGATGAATTCAGAACAGGTTTACAAAGAGTTTGAAGCTTAAAGAAAATTTTAATTCAACAAGTCATAACACACACAATCGATATGGAGACGTCTAACCCAACGGATCAACCAGAAATATCAGTCCAGACTGTTCGTCCGCTCATCGAGTCTTTTTTCAAAAAGACGACAGCGGAGCAGTGGGGCCTGTTGAAGTCTGGCAGACCGGACGATGCCACAAAGGTGCAGCTGGCAGAACTTCTGATAAACATAATATCGACTGTGTCGACAGCCCTGGTAAAGGCTCTGGGACTTGCATCCAAATCTGGATCGGAGGAGATGGTTCCGAGCAGTCTGGGCGACTTGATCCGTCAAAGTTTTTCACAAGGCAGCTCAAAAAGGTGTGACAGTTTGGATCAACTCACAGACCTGATTGATAAGGAGGTGAGGGAAAGTGTCAACTCTAGCTTACGCAACACCAGTGCAGCCTCTGGGGATCCTGAACTGAATCACTTCACTGAACCAAACAAACTGCAGAAAATGATCAGTTGTACCTGCAGAGTGTTGAAGACCTTCGCCGCCAACATCAAAAGCTTGTTCAAGCCTCGACCGCGTAAACAAAGACGCCTGACCACGCCCCCTCAGGCACGGGACCTTATTATACCAGTCAGTCTGAAGACCCCACTAGACTCTGACTTGTCATCTGTCACTTCTGAGGAGTCGATGGCCTTTACTGACCAGTCAAAAACCTCAAAGGTCTCATCAGACGGCAGTGTCGACACTCAGAAAATTAAGATAGTCAAGAACGAGATTGACAAGGAGATGCGTGATGTCTTAGAACCTCTTCTGGACGACGTCCCTGATCCGGACTACAACATGCTGCAATCTGAAGTTTCTTCAGAGATCAAAGATGTTGCAGATGAAATTGCTCAGTTGATAACTGATGAGTTCATAATAGATAGAGAGTTGTCTGGAGAGGTAGGGCAGAAGATCAAGAACCTTTTTGAAAAGAATTTTGCCAAAGCATCAATTCTGAAGATACTGATAGAAGTCCAGAACAAATTCCAGAAGGAAACCAAAGTCCAAGACAGACAGGCAATAAAGTCATTGGTGTCCATTCTTGACTCTCTGCTGAAAGAGCAAAAGCAAAACAGTGGAAGTGACAAGACAAGACAAAGTTTCAATAAACTTTCACGTACAAACATTGCTGAGTTCACACAAGAATTTGCTGATCTCCTCTTCAAGCACGCCTCAGCTGGTTGGATTCCAGATACAGTCATGACTCCAGATTCAGTCATGACTCCAGATACAGTCATGACTTCAGATGAAGAGACGACACCGTGTGTTCGTGAGTCTCAAAAAAGCATGTATACAGACATAAAGAACAAAGTCTCACAATTCGTGACATTGCTGAGATGGTGGATCAACAACCAAGTTGCCTCCCACAGGGACAGAGTGACACTCGCTTTGATGGGCAATGAAACATTGGCGACAACTGAGGCCTCAGCGGGGAACGTCGTGGAGGAAGCAAAAGCACAAACAGAAAAACGGACGAAGATGTACGTCAATGTACTCGTGGACCAGGTCGTCACAACCATCTATGCGAAAGCAAAAGTGACCTGCACCAGTAGCAACACATTGTACCTAACTCAACAACTGTTTGAGAAAATCTGGGCCGAGGTCAAAGACATCAGCGTAGATACCCCCTCCAAATCCTTCAGAAACCTTGACAAGGCTGTTTTCCAGGACCTGAGTAAGAGGTGGTCCTGTCCAGTGAAGCTACTGGTTTCCATTCGTTTAGGGGAACCAGAAGTTGAGAAGTGCATCGCCTGCTCCATCAGAAGTCGCCTGTACAAAAAACCAAGTGCCATCTGCAGATTCTTCTCCTCCATGAGAAAAGGCTTCTGCAACTGCTTCTCATGAAGAAACGTGACTGACGTCATTGATGTGACACGTACTATTCATTTGTTGTTTTTATTCTAGCTCCAGTCCGGCCTCACATCCAGGTGACCTCCCTCCACTGGTTTCTGTCCTTGAAGGGGTAGAGGCCAGTGGGGTAGGAGGTAACTTAGATCTGGGGAAGGACTCGAGCTATCGGGACCACCTCAGTTTAACAGGATGAACTCACAGCAGGATGACTAAGGGTCGAGTTCCTGCCCTGAGCCACGATGAAGTCACATTTATGGGATTCACATTCATGATGGAATTGATTCTGATGACTAACGGAGTGTTCACATAGCCTCGGACCCACACGAATTGTGGGAGCTCATTCCACTTGCTCTGCCAGACTATGGTCTGGTCCAATTGGCATTTTTGTCTATGTCCGTTGGTAACGACTCTTGGAAATAGAAAATGAACGGGGAGGGCCCAGACTGATACGCATTTGAGCATGCTAGACTCGTGTTCACACTGAACGCGACGCTATTTATAATCTTGAGTAGATTACATTCAATGTCAATGCAGAGACGCAACTAGATGCGAATTTCGCATCACTTGCATCGGGCGAAATTTGCATCATTCACTTAACTCGCTCGAGTTTCAATATTTCTGTCTATCTCTCTCTCTCTCTCTCTTTCTCCCACTCACCCTCTCTCTCTCTCTCATTTACATTACTATGTAATGTCACTAACTTTGTGTTTTGTGCAGGTTATTTGTCCCTCAACATTAAATGTCTTGGCTGTGAGTTCTTCCTGTTGTCTCCTGACGTGGGGACGGTTTCCACCGGGCGCTCCAGCCATGGGGCATTGTCATTCAGGTTCACATTCGATAAAATAAAAACAATCAAATTCAAGTGTGTGCTGTCCCATTCATAAATATTCCTACATATACAGCATGTGATTTATATCAACATGTTAACACTATCAGTCACTATGACAACCACATTAATAATCCCTCACTCTGAGGTAATTGAAGACGAGGCCCATTTTGAAGACAATTCCTAGAGTGAAGTCCAGTGTCCTCCAGCAGGGGGCGTCCTCCCCCCTCCACTGTTCCCTCTGGGTAACACGGTGCCCTGGGTGTTGACTGGAAGGCTCTCACCACATCCAGTCAGGAGCCACTGGATCTCAGATGTTGCTGATCTCAGAATCGCAGCCCTGAGTGATCCGATCACCACTGGCTCCGCTGTTGCCTTCACTGTCTCCTAGCTCCTCTTTCAGCCGTGGTACTTTTTGCCTACTCGTCTTAGCCACTTTGACACCAGACAGGAGCTTCCATGCGTAGAGGCAGGTTATTGGGGGTCCGTCATTATCAGGACTGTCGAAACATTGTTGTACTACTTAGGTAGCCCTTTCTTCACCTCGACGTTCTGCAGCTCTGATAGTTGCCTTGATCTTGGACACTATCCTTCTCCTCCAAGGGGGATTCTGCTCCTCATGGCTCAAGCTGTTCATACTGTAGCCGAGCTTCTCTCAGATCACTGCTGCTGTCGTGTCTTTCAGCTCGTTGTCTCAGTTGTGGTCACACTAGGGACAGTGAGTAGTGCTGCACTCGCCCACGGAGGTTCCAGGTATCCAGCTTGGTTATGATCTTCAATCTCAGGGTTAAGACTCGGACTTGAGCTCAACTCAGAGTGTGAGGACTATGATGATGGTGATGATGATGATGATGAAGATGATATCTCCCTCTTGCCATAGGATCCTTGTTGTAGTTCATCAATCTCTAGTGACAGCAGTTTGGTGAACATTGGAACACTGAGCTAGTTGTTGTGTCTTAGATGTTGGATCTTCGAAGGATCCATGACTGGGATTGTTTGTATAGAAGGATTCCATCAATTCCATATTCTCCATATCTTCTCATCAGGTCGCCCCAGGTCCCTCACACCTGACGTGGACCCTGTTGACCGGGGCAACGTCTGAGTCGGTTTGACTCTTATCTCCAGCTTCACTCATATCAGAGGAAGGAAGGGAGGAAGGTCGAGTTAAGGGTCTTGTCTAAGGACCCACACTGGAATTTGGCCACGCCCTGACACTCACACACACACACACACATACAGACATGCACACCATATTAGGAGTTACTGGCCTTCAGGCTCTCAGCTTGATTATAGCGCCACCTTTGGGTGGACATACTGCTGTTTACATCCTAACTTTTTCAGGTTTGTTCTGCAGGGTTACTTTAACCAGAGGTATAATTAAATAATCAGCATCATCATCATCATCGTCATCATCATCATCATCATCATCATCATCGTCATCATCATCATCATCATCGTCATCGTCATCGTCATCATCGTCATCATCATCGTCATCGTCTTTATCATCGTCATCGTCATCATCGTCATCATCATCGTCATCGTCTTTATCATCGTCATCGTCATCATCGTCATCATCATCGTCATCGTCTTTATCATCGTCATCATACCATAATTAGACATTTCTGTACACACTGTCCTTTGAACGGCTCTGCTTTTGAGCCAATCAGCGTTCACACAGCATCACAACAGTGTGTGTGTAACCTAGATACGGGGGGCGTGTCCTCTTCAGGCAGCCTGTCAGTCAGCACTGAGGGAGCAGTCTCCCCCCGCAGGTCTCGATCAGAGTCAAGTAGTTTCATCGGAGTCACGTCCCGAGACCCGAGACCGGAGCCTCCAGACCCTCCAGACCCGGATCAGCGTCCGGAGCCGAGTCCTGTGGTTGGATCCAAAGTGAGCGGACCCGGTGCCATGTTGTTCTGACGGAGCGCGCGGTGGATTCTCATTGGATGACGCGCTCACCTGCAGGTAAACGTCCAACAGGCCACTTGACGTCCCGGGGCCCGGGATGTTTCATGTTCCATCAGCTGGACGTGTCGCTTCTAACGGAGGCGACCTGACCCCCCCGGTGACCCCCCCCCCCCCCCGCTCGTTGAACCGGGTCGTCGCCGGTCGACTCTCGGTGAATCTCACTGACGCCCCATTTCAATCTGTGTTGAACTTTATTTAAAAGACTTCTCTGTTCATCGTCCGGTACCGTGAACCAGAACCAGAACCAGAACTGACGGTTCTTTTAGAACTCACAGTTCAACCACTGAGACAAACAGCTCGGGACGGAACCTGGTCCTAACCGTCAGGACCTCTCCTGGGCTCCACTGGGACCCGATACAGAACAACCTGATTTAGTTCTGGTGGTCGAGTCGAGTCGGGCTAACATGCAGGTGTGTGAGGCTCTGTTGTGTAGTTTGTTTAGTCCGAGGGGACGTGAAGGTCTCGCGGTTCAGTCTGACACGTGACCATGTGACCATGTGACCTCTTCCAGGTGTCTCGTGTGGAGGTCGAAGGTCGTCAGGCTCCTGGTTGAAGGACCTTTGAGTCGAGTGTGTTGTGACATCGATGTGTGTGGCCCTCCGCGTCTGTGGCCCTCGGGGTCTGTGGGTCTGTGGCCCTCAGGGTCTGTGGGTCTGTGGCCCTCAGGGTCTGTGGGTCTGTGGCCCTCGGGTCTGTGGGTCTGTGGCCCTCAGGGTCTGTGGGTCTGTGGCCCTCGGGTCTGTGGGTCTGTGGCCCTCGGGGTCTGTGGCCCTCGGGTCTGTGACCTTCAGGCACCGACCTCTCTCTTCCTGTTTCCAGCTACTCGTCTCTGAGGAACATTTATTTCTGTCTCATGTTCAGATCATCCAAAAATATCTGGACGAGAAAGATCTGCTCAGAGTTCAAACGTCCTGAGGGATCCTGAAGGGGCCTGCTTCCCTCCCTCGTCTCCTTCCCTCGTCTCCTCACCTCGTCTCCTCTGCTCACCACGTGTCAATGTGTTAAAGATTATTGATCTGTTTTTTATTATTTCATCGTTGTGATGAATGAAAATAGTATAGTGTCACGTGACTCTGACTGTTGCCGAGGGCGACTCCTCGCAGCTTCTGCTCTTTGTGTGTGTGACGTTGGTTGCCGTGACGACAGGTTGATGTAACCGTACCTTTCAGGTGGAGCAGTGGGAGGGGCCGTGGGAAACTGGAGCTGATTGACAGGAGTCGAGTTTCACTCTGAAGAAATAAACAGCAGGAAGCATGAAGTAATCCATCACTCAGTCAATCAATCAATCAGTCAGTCAAGCAGTCAATCAGTCAATCAGTCAATCAGTCAGTCAATCAGTCAATCAGTCAGTCAATCAATCAGTCAATCAGTCAGTCAATCAATCAGTCAGTCAATCAGTCAGTCAATCAATCAGTCAATCAGTCAGTCAATCAATCAGTCAGTCAATCAATCAGTCAATCAGTCAATCAGTCAGTCAATCAATCAATCAGTCAGTCAGTCAGTCAGTCAATCAATCAATCAATCAATCAGTCATGTGATTTGTGGAGCACTTTTCTTCCAGGTCTGTTGGACGTAGTTAAACTTATGTATTTATATACATTTATTTTATATTTAATATGAACTTTTCATTTCACGTATTGTCTCTTGTTGACGTGAGTTTATCATTCGACCATTAGAGTAAAGAAAACTGCTGTTTAAATACGTTGATTGATTGACATCAGCCTGTGACCTGTGACCTGTAGGGACCATGTGACCTGTAGGGACCATGTGACCTGTAGTGACCATGTGACCTGTAGGGACCATGTGACCTGTAGGGACCATGTGACCTGTGACCTGTAGGGACCATGTGACCTGTAGGGACCATGTGACCTGTAGGGACCATGTGACCTGTAGTGACCATGTGACCTGTAGGGACCATGTGACCTGTAGGGACCATGTGACCTGTGACCTGTAGGGACCATGTGACCTGTAGGGACCATGTGACCTGTAGGGACCATGTTACCTGTAGGGACCATGTGACCTGTGACCTGTAGGGACCATGTGACCTGTAGGGACCATGTGACCTGTGACCTGTAGTGACCATGTGACCTGTAGGGACCATGTGACCTGTAGGGACCATGTTACCTGTAGGGACCATGTGACCTGTAGGGACCATGTTACCTGTAGGGACCATGTGACCTGTGACCAGTAGGGACCATGTGACCTGTAGGGACCATGTGACCTGTAGGGACCATGTTACCTGTAGGGACCATGTGACCTGTGACCTGTAGGGACCATGTGACCTGTAGGGACCATGTGACCTGTGACCTGTAGGGACCATGTGACCTGTAGGGACCATGTTACCTGTAGGGACCATGTGACCTGTGACCTGTAGGGACCATGTGACCTGTAGGGACCATGTGACCTGTAGGGACCCTAACCCTAACCCTGCTTTCTCTGTCTACGAAGTCAAATTTAAAAAGTATGAAGCAGAAGGATATGTTGATGGTCCTGTGACCTCTGGATGTGACCTGACCCTGAACCAGGTCTGATGAGGTGAAGTGAAAGTGAAGACACCTCATCGCTGCAATGTCCATGAAACTGAAACTGAAAATATAAACTATAAACTCCTGGAAGTTTTATTCTTCTTCTTATGAAGTTTTATCGTCTGAGATAAGGAAACATCATCTTTATGATCTCATAAACTACGGAGTCATGTAACATTTCCACATGTTGTTTTGATCTGAAGAGGAAACCCTCGGACTTTCTCTTTAAGCCCCGCCCCCGGCCCCTCCCCCACCGGTCACTAACGAGTCATTAATTAGAGGATTAACGTCGTCAGGACGACGACAAGCTGCTGGATCCTCGATAATCTGTCACACAGGAGCCTCAGGTCCTCAGAGGTAGGTCTGTTTACTACTGACAGTCTACTGACAGTCTACTGACGCTCTACTGTCGGTCCACTGACAGGCTACTGACAGTCTACTGACGCTCTACTGTCGCTCTACTGTCGGTCTAACTGACGGTCTGTTGTGGGTCTGTTGTGGGTCTGTTGTGGGTCTACTGTCGCTCTACTGTCGGTCTACTGACGGTCTGTTGTGGGTCTGTTGTGGGTCTACTGTCGCTCTACTGTCGCTCTACTGACGGTCTGTTGTGGGTCTGTTGTGGGTCTACTGTCACTCTACTGACGCTCTACTGTCGGTCTACTGACTGTCTGTTGTGGGTCTACTGACGCTCTACTGTCGCTCTACTGTCGGTCTACTGACAGTATACGGCAGTCTGTTGTGGGTCTACTGTCGCTCTACTGTCGCTCTACTGTCGGTCTAACTGACGGTCTGTTGTGGGTCTGTTGTGGGTCTACTGACGCTCTACTGTCGCTCTACTGTCGGTCTACCGACGGTCTGTTGTGGGTCTTTTGTGGGTCTACTGTCGCTCTACTGTCGCTCTACTGACGGTCTGTTGTGGGTCTGTTGTGGGTCTACTGACGGTCTACTGTCGCTCTACTGTCGGTCTGTTGTGGGTCTGTTGTGGGTCTACTGACGGTCTACTGTCGCTCTACTGTCGCTCTACTGACGGTCTGTTGTGGGTCTGTTGTGGGTCTACTGACGCTCTACTGTCGCTCTACTGACGGTCTGTTGTGGGTCTGTTGTGGGTCTACTGACGGTCTACTGATGCTCTACTGTCGCTCTACTGACGGTCTGTTGTGGGTCTACTGACGCTCTACTGTCGCTCTACTGACGGTCTGTTGTGGGTCTGTTGTGGGTCTACTGACGGTCTACTGATGCTCTACTGTCGGTCTACTGACGGTCTGTTGTGGGTCTGTTGTGGGTCTACTGACGCTCTACTGTCGGTCTACTGACAGTCTGTTGTGGGTCTGTTGTGGGTCTACTGACGGTCTGTTGTGGGTCTGTTGTGGGTCTACTGTCGGTCTACTGACGGTCTGTTGTGGGTCTGTTCTGGGTCTACTGACGGTCTGTTGTGGATCTACTGACGGTCTACTGTCGGTCTACTGACGGTCTGTTGTGGGTCTGTTGTGTAGACTCATCAAACTCAGCAGCTGGAACAGTGACGGATTAAAGGAGGAGACAGAACTAGGCCTAGCTTAGCATCAAGACTGGACGCAGGGTGAAACCTTAATTATCCCTTGGAAACCTGCATGGAAGCTCATTATGATGATGATGATGATGATAATGATGACCTCCTCTCAGGAGTACAGTGAGCTCGTACAGTATGTAGGTTACCCTGCTCCCAGCGGAGCCTTGTGGCCCCGATCTCATCTGGAAACAGGACAGTGAATCGATTGTCGCACCACAGAGCTGCTCCGTGTTCCACAGAACCAGAACCAACCGGTTTCATCTGGATCGTCTGTCGGGACGAGGACGATAAAGAGTCATGTTTCTGTTCCAGAGAAGAAACTTTTCTTTTCTTCAGCTCGAGTCAAAACTAAATTTATTATTTAAAAAAACAGTTCTGTTGTTCAGGACGTTTCTTTATCAGGAAGAGGAAGGGTGTGTGTGTGTGTGTGTGTGTGTGTGTGTGTGTGTGTGTGTGTGTGAGTGTGTGTGTGTGTGTGTGTGTGTGTGTGTGTGTGTGTGTGTGTGTGTGTGTGTGTGTGTGTGTGTGTGTGTGTGTGTGTGTGTGTGTGTGTGTGTGTGTGTGTGCGTGCGTGCGTGCGTGCGTGCGTGCGTGCGTGCGTGCGTGCGTGCGTGCGTGCGTGCGTGCGTGCGTGCGTGCGTGCGTGTGTGTGTGCGTGCGTGCGTGTGTGCTTAAATCTTCTTCCCAATCCTCTTTCCTCTGTCGGACACTGACTCGTCTGGTTGTTTATCTGAGGTGTTCAGGGAGCCTCTGTAAATTATAACGCTCTGATAAACCTGCACGTGAGGCGTTCAGGGGGCGTGTGTAGCTTGTAGCTTTGAGTGTGGATCTCTCACTCTGGAGATGATGAGTCTGTCGTCAGTGTGACTGACAGAACAGACACAGGCGTCAGTGAACGCATCGTCTCGGTGTTGAGCGGCTGGTGATTCATTAACACTGTGTTTGAACATCAGTTACACTTTAACCTTCATCAAACATGAACCAGGAACAGACCTGTGGTCAGTGAAGCCATCGTGGTGTGTTTCTGTGTTCATGATTAACAAACCAGGAAGCTTGAAGAACCAAAAACAAACCTGTATATTATTTAAATGTCATGGCGTGTTTTGTTCTGATGACATCACACGACATGAGACAGTAACATTTCGGACCTCAGCGTCGTCATGACGACACATTATCTGCTCTGACCTCAGCGTCGTCATGACGCCCGGACACAGACGGCGTCCTCTGCTGTGTTTACTCTGTCACAAGACTCTGCCCCTCTTATCTCTGTCGGATGTAAAACACTCAGTCACACATGGATGTGTGTGTGTGTGTGTGTGTGTCCTCGCTGCACATGGTGGAGGCTCTGTGTTGCCGTGGAAACGCCTCACAGAGTGTACTGTATGTGGTTGTCACAGTAACGCAGAGTCAGCTGTTCAGACGAGACTTGACTTTACCGTGTGTGTGTGTGTGTGTGTGTGTGTGTGTGTCTTTACTCTCTGTTGATGACTGATAAGTGAAACTCATGGGTCTTTTATTGTGAAGGTCCGACAGGAAACGTCGTTAAGTTTGATTTCAGAGTTTTATCACCGACAGAACAAACATCCTGACACGATCAATAACTTTATAAAGACGATCAGTGACTGTGTACACATGGGGGGGGTCCTCCCTCTCGCTGGCCTGTGAGCTCATTTCTCCCTCAGCTGCGCCTTGCAGCCAGAGTGTCGTCGTCATGGATACTGGGTCCAAAATGGAGTCGTGGGAAAAGTAATCAGTGGAAACAGGAAGAGAGCGAGTTGTTATCTGAGAGAGGATCAGGATGTTGAGTCAATAACTGATCATCATCCATCGTCATATTCATATTCTGACAGTTTGTTTCCTCCCCTGCAGCTGACGCCGTCGCTCCGCCGCAGGATGAACGGATACGACGTTCCCGCTCTCGCCTCCGGGTTCTTCGGCTCCTACGACTCATCGCACATCAAGTCAGTGTCTGTGTGGCGTTCAGTGTCTGTCAGAAAGTCACGTACAGAACATCACATTCATTTCCAGTTTGTTGATGAGCAGGAAAAATCAATAATCAGTGACATGAAAACAATTCAGACTGGGGGGGGTCGTCCTGGTTCCGTGTGACACAGATCTGTGAACTAACGATCGTCACCACGCGATAAACTGACGATGACACGACAACATGTGAAATATAATATTAATATGAAACTGATGTTTCAAACAAAAGACAGAAACTGAGAATAAAATCTGAAGGAATCAGCAGCTGAATATGAATGATCTGTCATGTGAGTTCCCTCTGATCATCACCATGGTGACAGTGTTGTCACTCGTCAGAGTGAAGTGAGACGATCTTCAGATCTCACACAAACATTCCTGGATCAATAATCTGGTTCAACCTCAACCATCCAGTTTCAGTTTCTCTCTGGAGTTTGTGTTTTACATCTTTATGAAGTAAACATCTCTGAAGTCTCTGAAAGATGAAACTCTGCAGATGGATCAATAATCAATAATCAGCTGACGTTCGTTCTGACTCGTTGTTTCTGTGTTGAAGTGGAAACGACTCATCGTCTCCTGAGCCGCTGAAACAAAAAGCCAAGTCTGCTGCCAAAAGTCTGTACGGTGAGTTTGACCCCTGTGGTGACCCCTGTGGTGACCCTGTGGTGATCCTTTGACCCCTGTGGTGACCCTGTGCTGACCCTGTGGCCCCTGTGCTGACCCTGTGACCCCTGTGGTGACCTTGTGACCCCTGTGCTGACCCTGTGACCCCTGTGGTGACCTTGTGACCCCTGTGCTGACCCTTTGACCCCTGTGGTGATCCTGTGGCCCCTGTGCTGACCCTGTGCTGACCCTGTGGCCCCTCTGCTGACCCTGTGACCCCTGTGGTGACCCTTTGACCCCTGTGGTGACCCTGTGACCCCTGTGGTGACCCTGTGGCCCCTGTGGTGACCTTGTGACCCCTGTGCTGACCCTGTGACCCCTGTGGTGACCCTTTGACCCCTGTGGTGACCCTGTGGCCCCTGTGCTGACCCTGTGACCCCTGTGGTGACCTTGTGACCCCTGTGCTGACCCTGTGACCCCTGTGGTGACCCTTTGACCCCTGGGGTGATCCTGTGGCCCCTGTGCTGACCCTGTGACCCCTGTGCTGACCCTGTGCTGACCCTGTGACCCCTGTGCTGACCCTGTGACCCCTGTGCTGACCCTGTGACCCCTGTGCTGACCCTGTGCTGACCCTGTGACCCCTGTGCTGACCCTGTGACCCCTGTGCTGACCCTGTGCTGACCCTGTGACCCCTGTGGTGACCCTGTGACCCCTGTGGTGACCCTGACCTCTGTGTCTCTGTCTCTTCGTCCTCGTCACCAGGTTCAGATGAAATGTTTTTCCTCCGCTCTTCGTCCAAACATAAAAAGAAAAGTCAAAGTGAGATCAGAGTGTGTGTGTCTCTGTGTGTGTGTGTGTGTGTCCCTCTGTGTGTGTGTGTGTGCGTGTGTGTGTGTGTGTGTGTGTGTGTGTGTGTGTCTCTGTGTGTGTGTGTGTGTGTGTGTGTGTGTGTTACTTTGTTCTTTGAACATCAAACGTCAAACGTCACAAACTGAAAGTTCAGATCGATCAAAATGAACCCTCAGTTGTTTTTCACCTTCAGCTAAAGATCCAACTGAATTCTTATAAATCATATAAAATTATTATTATTATTATTACATAATTATTACATGTTGAATTTAAGTTTCTGATCAGTGAATCAGTCGTTTTCTTTCTTCACGTCTCGTGTGATTGTGTTTTTCCTCTGGATCAGTTTCAGTCCCGTCAGGAAGAATAAATGAAAACCTTCATTAGAACAATACATTTATTAATCGTTCTGCTTTTTATCAGAACAAAGAAAACATGTGACCAACACGAGCATCAACAGTCTGACGGACACGTCGCAGTATCACGTGGAGGTGAGTGTGTGTGTGTGTGTGTGTGTGTGTGTGTGTGTGTGTGTGTGTGTGTGTGTGTGTGTGTGTGTGTGTGTGTGTGTGCGTGCATCTGTGTGTGTGTGTGTGTGTGTGTTGTGTAAATCATAAATACGTTTCTCTACTTTCAGACTAATTTAATCTCTTAATCAGTTTTTGTATCCACGTCTTTATTTTACTTGATTATTTTAAGGCAAAGTTTGAATGAGTAGATTTTCTGAACAGATTTACGTTTGTGTCGTTTTAGCATCTGACCACGTTCGTGTTGGACCGAAAAGACGGGATGGTTACCGTGGACGACGGGATCCGCCGCCTCCGCCTGCTGGACGCTAAAGGCAAAGTCTGGACTCAGGAGATGCTGCTGCAGGTGGAGGAGAAGACGGTCAGCCTCATCGACCAGGACGCCAAGGTGAGTCTCACCTGAGGGTCCACGTCCAATCAGACCTCACCTCACGGTTTGTGTCCGATCGGACCTCACCTGTAGGTCCACGTCCGATCACCTGTGATGTTCTTCTCCTCAGAACGAGCTGGAGAACTTCCCCGTGGGGACGATCCAGCTCTGCCAGGCGGTGATGAACGCCTGCAGCTACGACTCCATCTTGGCTCTGGTGTGTAAAGACGCGGGTCAGGCGAAACCGGACCTGCACCTGTTCCAGTGTGACGACATCAAGGTACCGGCCTCTGATTGGTTCTTCTGTGTTAAAATGAATCATCAGTTTAGATTTAATGTAAAAAGTAGGGGACCGAGAATGGAGCCCTGTGGGACACCACCACTGATGACACGTGTTTTTATGTATTTCATATTTCATGTCCGTCGTGTTGTTTCCATCAGGCGAATCTGATCCAGACGGACGTGGAAAGTGCCATGATCGATGCCAAAGGAGGAAAAGTGAAGAAGAGACCGGAGGCGCTGAAGTAAGATCCCACTTCCTGCCGACGGCTGATTGGCTGATCCACCTGTTCACCTTGTTCACCTTGTTCACAGGATGATCCTGAAGAGCGACGGCATCATCCCTCCTCCACCTCCCGCTCCCGCCCCCGAACCCCCGGCATCGTCCAATCAGCTGGACGTGAGGAGCCGAGCGGCCGCCTGGTCGGCCTGGACCAATGAGCAGCAAGACTGTGAGCAACACGTCGGACATTAAATATAAAACTTAATATTAAAGTTAAATTAAGAGGAATTTAAATTCTGATCACTGATCAAATTAAACAGTTTTGTCTAAAAACACATAACTGTATTTAAAATTATAGTCGACAGTAACGTGTTATGCATAAAAATCATAAAACTTAAAATATACAATAATAAATATCACAATACTTAAAAATCTAAAATATCGCAATATTTAAAATCACGCCAATTTTTTTGATATTGATATTAATAAAAATAATAGATATTCACAAAACTTAAGATCACCACATAAATAAAACCCACATGTTGCGTCAGACGCTCAGAATCTGTGAATCTTTATATCATCTCAGTTTCTCTCGTCTGTTCGTGAAGATTAGAGATTAAATTCTCCTGAATCCTCGGCTCTGATTGGTCCGTTGTGTGTTTGCGTCGGCAGATGAGAAGCAGCGACAGATGTGGTCGTCGTCGTCGGAGGACGAGGAGCCGGCGGAGGCGACGGCAGCGCGAGTGGACCGAGACGTGGTGAGTTGGTCTGATCTGAGAGCAGCTCAGCTCCGAGGTCACAGGGTCACGGGCGACAGATGACGGATTACAGCTGATTGGAGAACGACGACGCGTTCGGGTGTAATCCGAAACTTCAATCGCCTTCTCATCTTCTTCTTCACAGCAAATCCTGAACCACGTCCTGGACGACATAGAGTCGTTCGTCACCAAACTCCAGAAAGCTGCCGAGGCGTTTAACGAACTGTCCAAGAGGAAGAAGGTCAAGAAGAACAAGAAGAAAGGTCCAGGAGGTGAGGACCAGGGTCGACCTCCACTGAGCCCGGAGGTGCTGTGATCTGGTGTTTATCTTGTTGTTGTCGTCTCTGTCCACCAGAGGGCGTCCTCACGCTGCGATCCAAACCGCCCGGAGAGGACGAGTTCGTTGACTGTCTGCAGAAGTTCAAACACGCCTTCAACCAGCTGGTGAGTAGAAGGAGGGGGAGGAGGGGGAGGAAGAGGAGGGGGAGGGGGAGGAGGAGGAGGAGGATGAGGAGGAAGAGGAAGAGGAAGAGGATGAGGAGGATGAGGAGGGGGAGGAAGACGAAGAGGTAGAGGAGGAGGAGGAAGAGGAGGAGGAAGATGAGGAGGAAAAGGAGGAGGGGGGGATGAGGAGGGGGAGGAAGAGGAGGGGGAGGAGGAAGATGAGGAGGAAAAGGAGGAGGGGGGCTGAGGAGGGGGAGGAAGGGAGGGGGAGGATGAGGAAGAGGAGGAGGAGGATGAGGAGGAGGGGGAGGATGAGGAGGGGGAGGGGGAGGAGGAGGAGGAGGATGAGGAGGAAGAGGAAGAGGAAGAGGATGAGGAGGATGAGGAGGGGGAGGAAGACGAAGAGGAGGGGGAGGGAGAGGAGGAGGAGGAGGAAGAGGAGGGGGAGGGGAGGAGGAGGTGGAGGAGGAGGAGGAAGAGGAGGAGGAAGATGAGGAGGAAAAGGAGGAGGGGGGATGAGGAGGGGGAGGAAGAGGAGGGGGAGGAGGAAGATGAGGAGGAAAAGGAGGAGGGGGGTGAGGAGGGGGAGGAAGGGAGGGGGAGGATGAGGAAGAGGAGGAGGAGGAGGAGGGGGAGGATAAGGAGGAGGAGGAGGGGGAGGATGAGGAGGAGGATAAGGAGGAGGAGGAGGAGGAGGATTACGAGGAGGAGGATGAGGAGGAGGGGGAGGATGAGGAGGAGGAGGAGGAGGATGATGATGATGATGCGTTCACTGACCTCATTCTGTTCTCGTCTGACCTGCAGGGGAAACTGAAGGATCACATCCAGAACCCGAGTGCAGTGGATCTGGTTCACTTCCTGTTCACACCGCTCAGGATGGTCAGAATCACTTTATATATATATATATACTCAGTGATATATATATATATATATATATATATGTGTGTGTGTATATATTTCTATTTATATATATATGTATATACCCTCCCCAGGTGATCCAGGCGTCGGGCAGTGTGGATCTCGCTCGTAGTGTCATCGTTCCTCTTCTGACCCGAGACGCCATCGACTTCCTTCACGCCTCAGGATCAGCAGAGGAGCGCCACCTGTGGGTCGCTCTGGGAGACGGCTGGACCAAGTGCAGGTGAGCTCACACACACACACACACACACACACGTCCAGATGTTAAAGGTCCGTCCCTGCGTCTCCAGGTTGGAGTGGCCCAAGGACCATTACTTCCCTCCCTGTCCGCTGAGGTTCCGTGACGGTTGGGAGCCTCCGGCGTTCCCCGGTCGAGACCAGGATCCGACTCGTCAGGCTGAGGTCCAGATGGAGGAGGAGCTGAGGACGCGCCTGGCGCTGGAGGTCGGGTCTTTGCTTGTTTGAGAGGTCTGAGACGTTCACTGTGTCGATGCTGAACTGACCGTAGTGTCTGTGTCTGTCCAGCAGGCGGCGCTGAAGACGTTCCCTCCCGCTGACGGGTACGACTTCTCTGACTCCGCCTTCCCCGACTCTGCCTTCTCCAACTCCGCCCACAAACTCTTGCAGAACCTGGATCAAGACTCGGCCACGGCGGCGTTCAAACAGGCCGTGAGCCGCCGCGTCGACAGGTAACGAGGTCGCGGGGTCACGCCGTGGAGAACCGCTCCCACGTCACCGCTCGTCCTCCACGGAGGCTCAAACATGAATTATTCATCTGCTCATGAATACAAATATCAACAGATATGAATATATATTTTATATTTTTTATTTTTTTGTTTGAGGCTGGAAATAGACAAAATATTAAAAATCACTTTACAGGTCAGGTTCATAATAATACTGAATTATTAAAATCAAAATTTGAGTCAAACAGGAAATGATCAGAAAAAAATCTTAGTCGTGAAACAATAAATTTGAAATATTGATCTGTTGGTTTATGTTTTTATTCAGGTTATGAATCATTCATTCTTAATCCTCCATCCTTTATTTCTTCTTTTCAACTCTGAGATATTGATTCATGATCATCTGTTTGATTTCTCTGCTGATACTTGATTCTTTAGGAACTTGAAAATTTTTTTATCTGAATCTTCAGTCTACAGTCGAACGTTTCTCCACGGCTCCAAATCATATTTGAGAAGCTTCCTGTTTCAGATTCAGTTGATAATCAATATTTCAGTTTTTTTTGACAAAGTTAATGGATGATGTCATCGAGAAAAGAATATTACGATTATTACATTATTTCTGCCTTAGAATCAATGCAGATGTGAAATGGTGATGTTTGTGATTGTGTCGTTACGGCGACGACCTGTCAGTCACTGTCGTGATGTTTGTGATTGTGTCGTCACGGTGACGACCTGTCAGTCACTGTCGTGGTGTTTGTGTCATCACGGCGACGACCTGTCAGTCACTGTCGTGATGTTTGTGATTGTGTCGTCACGGCGACGACCTGTCAGTCACTGTCGTGGTGTTTGTGTCATCACGGCGACGACCTGTCAGTCACTGTCGTGATGTTTGTGATTGTGTCGTCACGGCAATGACCTGTCATTCACTGTCGTGATGTTTGTTTGTTCCAGAAGCTTTGACGCCGACAGTCGAGTTCAACCAAAACTTTTTGCCAAATCCAAATACGACTTTGTGGCGAGAAACAACACAGAGCTTTCTGTACTCAAGGACGAGGTCGTCGAGGTATAAGAACACAGTTATGGTTTTATATTTATATTTATATCATATATTTATATCATATAAGAAACTGTGATAAACGTTGACCTCTGGTCTCCAGGTCCTGGACGACAGGAAGCAGTGGTGGAAGGTTCGTAACGGCTGCGGGGCGTCGGGCTACGTGCCAAACAACATCCTGGACGTCACCAGAGCCGTGGAGGTGGCGGGTCGAGGCGAGCCCATCTACAGCCACACCATCCAGGTACGAGGAGGCGCCGCTCGACCCGACTCGGTTCATTTACCCTCTGATTCTAAAACCCGGTTGATTCACTGTTGTTCTGTTTCTGACGACTGAAGCTCATGATGCCAAAGAAGGAGTTTGAGTTGTTCAAGGTAGGACGAGCGGTTTGTTTACGGACTGTTCCTTTAACTGTGTGACACTCGAGACTAGCGTCTGTAGCGTTGTAGACGAGACCCCGACTTTCAGAGGTCGAGACCAGAACCAGACCAGTGTGAGTCTAACACAACTTGACTCACTTAAAAAGACTCAATTTGAAAAGCTCTGTATGAATTTAGCTGCTGCCGTTAGAGATTGGTGAGTGGTCCAAAGTACCTGGTCACGTGATTGGTTCCATCCGAAGCAGAGCGACGTTATATATCCAATCACATAAATGATATTGACAAACAAATCAGACAATGTACAGCAGTTCAGTTGGGGTCTCGACTGGTCTCGACATAAAATCTTGAGTTCTATAGGTTGGAGGACTCCAGTCCAAGACCGGTCTCGAGCCCCCCGACACTAGTCTGCAGTGAGTTTGTCGTGAATGAAACGTTTGTTCCGTCGTCTCTTCACCAACGTCTTCATGTTTATGTTTCTGAACGTCGGCAGCAACTTCTGGGAGAGTTGAACGAGGTAAAGACGAACAGAACCGTCATGTTAGAGACGAAACCTGACAGAGTCTGAGTCACTGAACCTGTTCCTCCTCAGAAACAGACCAAACCTGCAGCCATGCCCATGGCTCCGCCTCCCGCACCCACGCCGCCGCCGCCCGCCCCCACGCCACCGCCCCCGGCCCCCGTAAGGCTGCCCACGCCGCCGCTGCCTCCTCCGGCCCCCGAGCCTGCCAAACTGGTCCTACGCCAGCACAGCATCACGTCAAGCGAGCAGGGCAGCGTCGCCATGAGGGACCACGACAACCAGAGGCCCGCCCCCTTCAACCGTGAGTCCGCCCACGGCAGCAAACATATGACCTGGTCCAGGTCTCGGTCCTGGTCTCGTTGGTGTGTGACCTGGTCCAGGTCTCGGTTGTGTTCACGTGACGCGGCTGCTCATCCTCTGCAGGCAGGAAGTCCAACATGGAGGAGGTCCAGGACGAGCTGATGCACAGACTGACTCTCGGTCGCAGCACTCAGAAGAAGTTCCCGGTTCCGTCTCGCAGCGGTCTGCCGTCCGTCAGCATCACGTACGACTCGTCGTCAGACGACGTCAGAACCTGGTTGGACGCCAAAGGCTTCAGCCCTGTGTGAGTCCGAGAGTTCCTACCTTTATAAACGCTTTGATTGGCAGGTTCCTGCCCGTGCAGGTGTGAGCTCACCTGAGGTCTGTACTTCCTTTCTCCTGTACTTCCTGTGGTCTGTACTTCCTGGCTCCCGTACTTCCTGTCTCCTGTTCTTCCTGTGGTCTTCTTTCCTGTCTCCCGTACTTCCTGCCACCTGTACTTCCTGTGGTCGGTACTTCCTGTCTCCCATACTTCCTGTGGTCTGTACTTCCTGTCTCCTGTACTTCCTGTCTCCTGTACTTCCTGTCTCTTGTGCTTCCTCTCTCCTGTACTTCCTGTCTCCTGTACTTCCTGTGGTCTGTACTTCCTGTCGCCTGTACTTCCTGTGGTCTGTACTTCCTGTCTCCTGTACTTCCTGTGGTCTGTACTTCCTGTCTCCTGTACTTCCTCTCTCCTGTACTTCCTGTCTCTTGTGCTTCCTCTCTCCTGTACTTCCTGTCTCCTGTACTTCCTGTGGTCTGTACTTCCTGTTGCCTGTACTTCCGGTGGTCAGTACTTCCTGTCTCGTCTACCTCTTGTCTGCAGCACCATCACCAGCCTGGGGGTGCTGACCGGCGCTCAGCTCTTCTCTCTGAACAAGGAGGAGCTGAAGACGGTTTGTCCCGATGACGGCGCCCGAGTCTTCAGTCAGGTGACGGTGCAGAAGGCGGCGCTGGAGGTGAGAGACGCCGCCGCTCCGACCTTATTAATTATGATTTATTAAAGTTTTCTTGTTCACAGTTGCTTCGATGTCTCGATGTCAGATGTTGTGGCTTTAGCTGCAGATTGACTTTTATATCAGATGCACATTAATATGTTGAACTGGATATGATTATGGTTATGGTTATGGTTATGTTATGGTTATGATTATAGTAAGAAGGTTTGACTTGGGTCCTGAGACCCAGATGAGACATGTTCTGGTTCCTGTGGGTCTGTCTGGGTCTGTTCTGTTAAACCCTCTGGCTCCCTCTGGTGTTTGGTGTCTTGTTTCCACCTGCAGGTTTTCTTCTGACCTCCTCTCAGCTCCGCCCACTTTCATCCAGGTATCGTCCTCACGTCCAGACGCCGTCTCTCTGTTGGCCAGATTCACCAACACCTCCAGGCTACTGGCACCAACTGGTCTTGATTCAGGACTAACTGGTCTTGACGTGGGACCAACTGGTCTTGATCAGGACTAACTGGTCTTGATGCAGGACTAGCTGGTCTTGAGGTGGGACCAACTGGTCTTGATTCAGGACTAACTGGTCTTGATTCAGGACTAGCTGGTCTTGAGGTGGGACCAACTGGTCTTGATTCAGGACTAACCAGTCTTGATTCAGGACTAACTGGTCTTGACGTTGGACCAACTGGTCTTGATTCAGGACTAACTGGTCTTGACATTGGACCAACTGGTCTTGACTTTGGACCAACTGGTCTTGATGTTGGAATAACTGGTCTTGACTAACTGGTCTTGACGTTGGACTAACTGGTCTTGACTAACTGGTCTTGAGCGTTGGACTAACTGGTCCAGATTTGTGAATCTGTCCGTCAGAACGCGGCTCAGTCGTTTCCTGTTTAGCAGCGTTTAAGGTTTAGAACCGTAAGTTCCTTGAGTTCCCTGAATGAACCAGCTCCAGAACGTTGACCTGCACTTCCTGTTCCTGTTGACCTGCGTCCTCTGACTCCGCCCCCTGTAGACACCAGGATGTAGATCTGTTACCAGCTGGAATGAATTGTGTGTGTAAGCGTAGCTCTGATTAGCATTCAGATCGTTGAACCAGCGGCTGCATCGCGACACAACAATCAATTATTACATTAATATTTATTTTGTTTTTTCTCCCATCTTGAGACGGATGATGAATTATTATTATTAAAATTATTATTATTATTATAATTAAATAGATGATGACATCATGACCCAGGTTGTAGAATTTGACCTTTTCAGCCGCAGCTGCTCGCAGGAAATAAATATCTTTATTATTATTATTTCTACAACATTTCTACTTTAATGTGGGAAATATTCATCTGGTGATGTCATCAAACTAATGATGACATGAAGTTCAGGGAACAGTTTGAAAAATGAAAGCTTTTGAATATTTCAAGAGAAAAGTTCCAGGAGTTTCCTGAGATCAGAGTCTTCATCTTTTCATTCTCATCTTCTAACAGACTGTTCGTCTCCTTCTCTCCCCTCCCCCCCTCCTCCCCTCCCCCCCTCCCTCCCTCAGAGGAGTTCAGGCTCCGAGCTCCAGGAGATCATGAGGAGGCGACAGGAGAAACTCGCAGCGAGCACCTGTGACTCAGGGGTGGAGTCTTTTGATGAAGGCAGCGCCCACTGAGCTCCTCGTCTCCTCTTCCCTTCCTCCCTTCCTCCCTCCCTTTGCTTTATATCTGTCTTCTTCTTTTTTCTTTTCAAACTGCAGCTCGCTGTTTCCTCTCACTCTTGACCCTCAGGCGGCGGCCGACCAGGCGCAGCTTGTGGAGATCCTGCGTCGCAGACAGGAAGTGCTGGTCTCGTCTCCGCCGTAGGATGAAGAGGACGAGCAGCTGGTCCTTGTGAAGAGACGCTGCTGCTGCTGCTCATTATAACTGATGTGATGATGTTGTTGTAGAAAAACATGAAGAGAAATAATAATTATAATAATAATAATGTACATTTCAGCCAAGAGAAATATGATTTTCATAGTAAACGATCGTTTTTTATTTTCCGTTTCAATTACTGAATATAATTAATGTTAGAACCGATCAAGTTGAATGTCTTCACTTGAGATGCACAAGAACTTTATAACATTTGTAACTTATAAGCATCATGTGATTCAGAGTCCATTAGGAGCACGTCGCATTTGTTGATCGGCGTTTTTGCACAAGAATTATTCAAACGTAGTCTTTTCAGAATCAAACAGCTGCTGCGTCGCTCGTCCTCTGTTCACGCTCAACTCGACGTCTCCTCAGGCTCCGCCCACTGTAGACAAGTTTCCTCAGGCTCCGCCCACAGTAGAAATGTCTCCTCAGGCTCTGCCCACAGTTGAAATGTCTCCTCAGGCTCCGCCCACAGTTGAAATGTTTACTCAGGCTCCGCCCACAGAGACAGGTCGTCCCGTCAGTCACAGAAAAAAGAAAAATTGGACAGAAAGAAATTCACAGTTTCAGATTTTTGAACCAAACTCAAACTTTTCGATTTGTCAATCCTGTAAACTGATGGGACTCTGATTTGGAACCATGTGACGTGACATCATGAGGCTCCGCCCCCCTTATGCGTTCGTGCTGGTCATGAACTTCCTCACACTCCAGACACTTTGTACGTCACATGTTGTGGAGTGAAACGTCTGTCGGACACGTATGACACAGGCTGTATGACACATGTATGACACATGTATGACACATGATGTATGACACATGTATGACACATGTATGACACATGATGTATGACACATGTATGACACAGGCTGTATGACACATGTATGACACAGGCTGTATGACACATGTATGACACATGATGTATGACACATGTATGACACAGGCTTTATGACACATGTATGACAGGCATGACACATGATGTATGACACATGTATGACACAGGCTGTATGACACATGTATGACACAGGCTGTATGACACATGTATGACACAGGCTGTATGACACATGTATGACACATGATGTATGTTCGTATGTGGTTGGACATGAAACAAGAATTGATTGTATTGATTATTATGTTTCTGGTGGTTTAACTGGTCGAGTGAAGGTTTCAGTCCAAACTGTGTCTTGACGTGATGATGGACGCTGTGACGGTTGATTGACAGTCATGTTGATGATCAGAGCGACGTCGACGTGTTTAGTGATGAAACTTTTCTAGATGCAGAATCAGAAATAAAACGTCAGAACCAGAAGCTTCAGTCTGTAGTTTTCTCGGTGCCTTTTCATTTCAATCTGCAATAAAACATTTTACAAACATCTCACGTCATCGCTGAGCTTTTACTGCATGACTTTAAATTCAGCAAAAATAAAATTCATAAATAATAAATGTAATAACCTACAGCAACGTGTCTGTTGCACCAAATGATCAGGTGAGTAAATGTTATTGATTTATCATCTGATCAGTTTGAATCTGTTCCATCAGCTCGTTCAGACAGAAAAAATGAATAAATTTGGTTGATTTGTTAATTGGACAAAGGTTTGGTAGTAATTGATTTTAAAACATTCCCTCAAAAAGAAGTTTATAAAAGTAGAAAACTGAAAAGTTAACAATAACTGATATGATCACGTTTATTAATAACTGAGGACATTTAAAGTGACAACAGTCGAGCTTTAAGTCTCCAGCTAACAGGGAGGCTAGTTATCTGGAGAAGCAATGAAAAGTGCTCTAAATGAAATGTATTATCATTATTATTATGAGCTCTGAACTGTGTTTGATGAACATGATCAGAAACAGTGAAAATAGTTCAATTGTAATAATTATTTTTTTCATCTCATGTTTGAAGTGAAATGCATCAGATCAGTTTTTCTGCTCCGTCAGTGTCCGAGCTGCGATGCTAACACCTGCTACGTTAGCTGTTAGCAGACTAATATTTAACATCATCAGTTTTAATTTAACATGGATATGTAAATATAAATTTAACAACAATGTGTGTGTGTGTGTTTGTCTGTGTGTGAGTGTGTGTCTCTGTGTGTGTGTCTGTGTGTGTGTTTCTGTGTCTGTGTCTGTGTGTGTGTGTCTGTGTGTGTGTGTGTGTGTGTGTGTCTGTGTGTCTGTCTGTGTGTGTGTCTGTGTGTGTGTGTCTGTGTGTGTGTGTGTGTGTGTGTCTGTGTGTCTGTCTGTCTGTGTGTGTGTCTGTGTCTCTGTGTGTGTGTCTGTGTGTGTGTTTCTGTGTCTGTGTGTGTGTGTGTGTCTCTGTGTGTGTGTGTCTCTGTGTGTCTGTGTGTGTGGGTGTGTGTCTGTGTGTGTGTGTGTGTGTGTGTCTGTGTGTCTGTGTGTGTGTCTGTGTGTGTGTCTGTGTATGTCTGTGTGTGTGTGTGTGTGTGTGTCTGTGTGTGTGTGTCTGTGTCTGTCTGTCTGTCTGTCTGTCTGTCTGTCTGTCTGTCTGTCTGTCTGTCTGTCTGTGTGTGTGTGTGTGTGTGTGTGTGTGTGTGTGTGTGTGTGTGTGTGTGTGTTGTTCCACCTTAAATCGCGGCTCTCTGCATCACGTGACCTGATTCCTGGAAAGTTCCTGGAATCGGTTCTTTGTGTTTGTTCTGATCCTCCGGTCTCGGTCTCGTGTCCCGCTCGGAGACGCTCGGTCTCGGTCTCGTGTCCCGCTCGGAGACGCTCGGTCTCGGTCTCGTGTTCCGGACGCGCTCGTGGATCTTCGGGCTCCGCGGGAAACGAGAATTAATCGGTGTTTAGTCGTTTGTCGCCCGGAGATCGGACTGACAGGTCGACGACTGGACCGACCCGCCGCCAGAGAGGCAGGACCTGACCCGGACCAGGACCTGACCCGGACCAGGACCAGGACCAGGACCCGGACCAGGACCAGGACCAGGACCTGACCCGGACCAGGACCCGGACCCGGACCTGACCAGGACCAGGACGAGCCGGGCCCCAGCAGCGGTCCGCCGGGTTCAGACCGACATGTCGCTCTGGTGTCGGGGGACAAACGGGCGTCGGTTCGGTTGACGACCCTCAGGTACGACGGTCCCGGTCCGTCCCGGTCCGTCCCGGTCCGTGACGGGCTGGACGGACTCGGGTAAACACCTGCCCTCCCGCCCGGGGCTCGGCTCGTCCCTCGGACCACAGCCCGGTCACGCTCCTGATGATTGAACGTCTCCTCCGCGGCTTCACGTGTCAGAACCGACCCGGAAATAAAACAACATCCGATCTATTGTGTTCGAGGCTCGTTCTTACGTTCGGCGACATTAATAAATTCACCAGAGTTTTTTTTGAAAGAGATGATTAGATTTAAACTGTGTCGTTCGTCAGCTGGTGAACGAACCTGCTGCTGAATATGAGACATATATAATATATGATGTAATCTTTCTGTTGAGTGGAGTCTGATCTACTGTTGACGTCATGAACATCAGGAAGTGACTGATCAATATCTGATCAATATCTGATCGATACCTCTGTTGAACAGTGTTTTCTTAAATTGACATCATTTTAAATGGAGTTCGTTTCGATAGAAATTCCTTTTCCCCTGATCTGTGATGATGATGATGATGTCACTTGTGTCCAGGTGGTTTAGCTCCTCCCCCCTCCTGCTGCTCGTCGTCAGGCCGAAGGTCAAAGGTCGATCTGTCCGATGACCTGTCAGTCGTCCGACTCCACAGACGCCATCGAGAGCAACAGACGAGCCGACGACAACAACAGAGCTGTGGAATCAGACGAGCGACGCATCGCCGCGGCCATGAAGGACCTGAGGAACACGGGTGAGACGATGGTCATGTATGTTCCTGCACACGTTAGACGTGTCCCTGACGTGTCTCTAATGTCCCTATCAGCTGTAACGTGTCTCGGTCCCTGATGCCGCTAACGTGTCCTAACTAGTCCCTGATGTCTCTAACTCGTCTCTAACGTGTCCTAACTAGTCCCTGACCTCCCTTACGTGTCTCTAACTCGTCCCTGACGTCTCTAACTAGTCCCTGACGTCTCTAACTCGTCCCTGACGTCTCTAACTAGTCCCTGATGTCTCTAACTCGTCTCTAACGTGTCCTAACTAGTCCCTGACGTCTCTAACTCGTCCCTGACGTCTCTAACTCGTCCCTGATGTCTCTAACTCGTCTCTAACGTGTCCTAACTAGTCCCTGACGTCTCTAACTCGTCCCTGATGTCTCTAACTAGTCCCTGACGTCTCTAACTCGTCCCTGACGTCTCTAACTAGTCCCTGATGTCTCTAACTCGTCTCTAACGTGTCCTAACTAGTCCCTGACGTCTCTAACTCGTCCCTGATGTCTCTACCTCGTCTCTAACGTGTCCTAACTAGTCCCTGACCTCCCTTACGTGTCTCTAACTCGTCCCTGACGTCTCTAACTAGTCCCTGACGTCTCTAACTCGTCCCTGACGTCTCTAACTAGTCCCTGATGTCTCTAACTCGTCTCTAACGTGTCCTAACTAGTCCCTGACGTCTCTAACTCGTCCCTGATGTCTCTAACTTGTCTCTAACGTGTCCTAACTAGTCCCTGACCTCCCTTACGTGTCTCTAACTCGTCCCTGACGTCTCTAACTCGTCCCTGACGTCTCTAACTCGTCCCTGATGCCGCTAACGTGTCTCTAACTCGTCCCTGACGTGTCCTAACTAGTCCCTGATGTCTCTAACTCGTCTCTAACGTGTCCTAACTAGTCCCTGACGTCTCTAACGTGTCTCTAACTCGTCCCTGACGTCCGTAACGTGTCTCTAACTCGTCCCTGACGTCCGTAACGTGTCTCTAACTCGTCCATGACGTCCGTAACGTGTCTCTAACTCGTCCCTGACGTCTCTAACGTGTCTCTAACTCGTCCCTGACGTCTCTAACGTGTCTCTAACTCGTCCCTGACGTCTGTAACGTGTCTCTAACTCGTCCCTGACGTCTCTAACGTGTCTCTAACTCGTCCCTGACGTCTCTAACGTGTCTCTAACTCGTCCCTGACGTCTCTAGCGTGTCTCTAACTCGTCCCTGACGTCCGTAACGTGTCTCTAACTCGTCCATGACGTCCGTAACGTGTCTCTAACTCGTCCCTGACGTCTGTAACGTGTCTCTAACTCGTCCCTGACGTCTCTAACGTGTCTCTAACTCGTCCCTGACGTCTCTAACGTGTCTCTTACTCGTCCATGACGTCTCTAACGTGTCTCTAACTCGTCCATGACGTCTGTAACGTGTCTCTAACTCGTCCCTTACGTCTCTAACGTGTCTCTAACTCGTCCCTGATGTCTCTAACGTGTCCTAACTCGTCCCTGACGTGTCCCGTCTCTGGACAGGCTGGTACTGGGGCAGTCTGACGGCCACCGAGGCCAAGGAGATCCTGCAGGACGCCTCGGAGGGCACCTTCCTGGTGCGGGACAGCTCTCAGAGGGATTACCTGTTCACCATCTCGGCCATGACGTCCGCGGGTCCCACCAACCTGCGGATCGAGTTCAAACATGGGAAGTTCAAGCTGGACTCGGTCGTCCTGGTGAAGCCGAGGCTGAAGCAGTTCGACAGCGTGGTCCACCTGGTGGAGCACTACGTCACCTTGTCACGGACCAGTGACAAGACACCAGCGGACCCTCAGCCCTCGGGGTTAGCGCCCAACGGCACAGTGCAGCTGCTGCTCACCAGACCCGTGTACACGTCCACGCCGTCGCTGCAGCACCTGTGTCGCATCGCCATCAACAAGAGGACGCGGCAGGTCCAGGGTCTACCGCTACCCAACAGACTGAAGGTCTACCTGACGGACTACGCCTACAACGTGTAGACGCCGCAGGACGACAGCGTGGATGGTACCGCTGCGACGCCACCGGACCGCCTGCCCCCTGGACCGGCCTGTCGCTCCGACAGGAGGCCGTTGGACCCACACGCCATCACCGTTGGTGAGTCGTGATCACCGCGGGCGGAGGTTTCGCTCCGAACATGAGTCCGTTGTGTGTGTGTGTGTGTGTGTGTGTGTGTGTGTGTGTGTGTGTGTGTGTGTGTGTGTGTGTGTGTGTGTGTGTGTGTGTGTGTGTGTGTGTGAGACACAACAGGCTGCCGTTACACACTCACCAGCTGCACGGACACTTCCTGGTTATCTTTTCAAATTAAAACTCATGAAGTCTGAGGAGAAGTATTTTATTTTGATGGTGAGAGAGGACGTCGTTAACGCCCGACTGATGAATCGACCGGACTCTAATTGATTATCAGTTATTGATGAATCAAAGGTCTGTTTGTCCACAAAGAAATTTAATTTATTCAGAGTTTAGATAAATGTGTCGATTTCCCCTAAAAAAAACAAAACCGTAATTTAAACCCGAGTAGATATTGATCATGTTTGATTGGACACGATGTTGTTCTCAGTGTTTGAACGTTTGTTTTCAGATGAGTTCATCGTCGTCTTCCCCGGGAACAGAATCTTCTGGACTCGTCAAATAAATATTAATATAAATAAATTTCCTGGTGAAAACCAGAGGAAGCTGCTTGACGTTCCCGTCGCTGCCAGGGAACGCTGCCCTCTGATTGGCTGAGTCGAGTCAGGTGACTCTGTCTCTCCTCGGTTTCCAAAACGTAAAAATGACAAATGGATTCATTTAATTAGAATCTGTAATCAGAAGATTTGTCTTTGTCAAACATGAATAACTCGTAGTCCCACGTGACACGTTCTCACTAAACGTTTTGACGTGGAGACGTTTGTAGGACGGTCGCTCTCAGGTAAACGATCTTCTACAGTTTCCTGTTGACGATGTTCTTCTTCTTCTTCTCTCGTTATGTCGCGCGGCGTCGTCGGGGGTCTGAGGTCACGACGAGTCTGTGCTCTGTTGCTACGTGTGCAGGTGTTTGTACATATCTTTGATTTTTATAAGATATTTATTGATCGTGTCGCACTGTGTTTTTCTAAAGACTCTGTCGTCGGGCAGGAAACTGGCAGCTCCGCCTCCGTCGTGTTGATCAGAGATCAATAAAACTTTTATAACACGCTTCATCACGTGTCACTTTATTATATGATGTGATCTCTTTATTTCTCATCTATGACATTTCAAACTGTATGAATGTAAAATTCATTTTCATACCATCAGTTTTATTTTATTCAGATAAATAATTTTCTTCTTTCTTGTGTATTTATATATAATATCATAATTTATACTTGTGGAAACCAAACAAATACAAATGAACCTGAGATGATCCAGATCAACAGCACCAAAGTTAATTTGTGACATAACATTATTAAAAATGTTATTAATATAATTATTATCATGTGACACGTTTCTTATTGAAGGTTCATTTGGAGGCTTACTAGTTAAAAAATGTATGTAAATAATAATAAAGAAAAGTTTGCTCGTTCATACAATTTAAAAATATTCCCTCAGACAATTCTAGAAAATTCGGCTAATATGTGATGTGAAGCTAAATCAAACGAACTCCATTGAAAAATGTTCTGATTTCCAAACTCTTCATTAATCTGTTCCACATATTCAGTTGTCAGAACGGAAGATGTGAACGTGTGCTCATATTCAAGGTCTGCTTGAGAATTCGGCATATATTTAATTTCATTCATATATTTAATATTTGATGAATATGATTTAAACTCGAGCTGCTCAGCAGCTGGGACACGTGTTCTCTTCGTCTGTCGGTCATATTTCACCGGATTCTTCCTTGATTTATGAACTATGACCGTCGTTGCAACGTAAAGTGTGATCGAACAGATCGACTCGGTTCTTCTGATTCATTCGGCAATGACCCAATTTCACGTTATTCAATAAAAACAGTATTTTGAGAAGGCTGTTTGCTAGCTAACATGCTAACACGCTACCGTCCAACACGGTGGACAAGAGCAGGGAGAAGGAAGAAAAAGACGAGCTCGTCTTCGGATGAATGTTTCTGTTGTATTGAATGTGAGGCGACACATTAACCACATATTTATTACAATCATGTTCTAAACCTGAAGATCATCACGTGAGTTTGAAAACTTTGGTTCCGCCGGCATGTTTCCGGTCGGACACAACAACACGGAGCCACATGACGAGGTGGCGGAGGCTCAGACCCTCCTCATGGACCCGGCCCACAGAGCCCTGCTGCGGACACACAGACTGCGACTGTCCGGCGAGCTGCTGGTCAGCGACACCATCGTCCCGCTTCTGTTCCAGGAGGAAGTTCTGTCGGAGGCGCAGGTGCAGGACATCGAGTCTCAGCCCACCGACAGACTCAAGACCCTGCGGCTGCTGGACCTGCTGCCCACCCGCGGGCCCCGGGCCTTCCCCTGCTTCCTGCGGGCCCTGGACGACTTCAGCTGGGTCCGAGACGGATTGCTGCTGGAGCTGCGGAGCGCACCTGGAGCCGGAGCCACAGGTGAGAGCAGGGCGGGAAACAACCAGGAAGTGACACACCTGGACCGGATGAGACCCCGCCCAGTAGGAACCCTGTTCTCAGAGGTCTTCTGGGTCTGTAGGGGGCGCTGTCGAGCTGTGACGTCAGGACGTTGTCGTAGTGGAATAAATCAATGTTTGCAGTGGTGGTGAAAAAATACTTCCTGTTAGTAACTGTGATGTCACCAAAAGACCTTCCGCCATTTTGTTTCACCAGAGCCCGCTATATAATAGTTATTAATAACAAAGTGATTAATGTCACCGTGGACCAGTGAGCAGCTGTTACATTACACATTTACATCTGGATCCTCCTGTAAACAAAGATGGCCGACATCGAGGCAAATCCTCCTGACCGCCCCCTGGTGTCTGGCTGCAGTACAGGCTCTAAGCCCCGCGCCCTCCATTTCACTGATGTTTGTTCACGTGTTCATGTTTCTGATCACTTTGCTTCTCATTAGCTATTTGATGATATAAAAACATGATGATTAACAGCTGACACTGGCTCCTGATTGGTCGAGAGCGTGAATGTGTGTGTGTGTGTGGGACGGGGCCGCCATGCCACTGCTTCACTCTACATGAATCACATATATTATATTTATCTTCTGCAGAGTGAACTGTCTCCACTTCCTGGAATCTTCCAAGAAAAAGTCTCAGAACCCGTAAGACGGTCTGAGAACCGGAGGGGGAGGAGTCAGGAGGGGGAGGAGGGAGGAGTCAGTTCTCAGAAAGCAGCTGCTCTGTTCTGTTTCCAACACGAGCTCAGACTCACAGACGAAAGAAGGTTTTTGTTACAGCGAAGGAAGTTTAACGTGAAGAAGAAGAAGTTTGTTCCTTGAAGCAGCTGCACTTTTATATGACAGCTGTTGCTCAGGTGCACTTTACAGCTGCTGCTCATGCTCCTCCTCTTTTATTGCCTCCTGCTTTCCAGGAATCCTTTAGTCTGGTCCCCAGCGACAGCCTCATCACGTGTCACATGATGATAATTGAGTTTCCGGTTTCTGAGATAAAGGGTTTTCATCCACAAATTAGGATTATAGATAAAAATGTAAATGAGACGCTCGATCTCTGATCGTGTGTGTGTGTGTGTGTGTGTGTGTGTGTGTGTGTGTGTGTGTGTGTGTGTGTGTGTGTGTGTGTGTGTGTGTGTGTGTGTGTGTGTGTGTGTGTGTGTGTGTGTGTGTGTGTGTGTGTGTGTGTGTGTGTGTGTGTGTGGGTGGGTGGGTGGGTGTGTGCAGTACAGTCACTACAGTGTCACAGTGACCTAATGAAGAGGAGCTGATAGTATTTTTCTCTCTCTTGTTGTTGATGATTCGTCCAATGAGCAGAGAGGAAACAGATCGACCCCCAGTGACTCACAGATACTGAGAATCACAGACGTGACGTCAGAGCAAACAAACCTGGAGAGGTTCAAGAAAACAAAGTGAATGTGTCAGTTACATACGACCTGCATCTATATACAGACAGTATATAAATCACTGACTGTAAATAAAATATCTCAGGTTCAGGAACCTCCATCTTGTGCTGGTGACGTCGGTGCGACGTCCATCTTGATCGACAGTCGAGGTTCTAACCTCCGTGTTTGTCTCGTCTCTTCAGACGTCCGTCAGTTTCCAGACTCAGTTCTCCAGAGAGTTCTGTCGGATCGGGAGTTGTCCCGGCTGGCGTCCAGGCTCGGCGCTGAGTGGGAGTCGGTGCTGATGGACCTGGGTCTGTCTGCGGAGGCTCTGTTCCGCTGCAGGTCCGATCACCAGCTCGACGCTCACGGAGCGGTTCTGTCCGGTCTGGTCCAGTGGAGACGACGTGAGGGGCGGAGCGCCACCGTACAGAGGCTGCTGACGTCTCTGCAGGCGGTCGACGTCCACACGTCCGTCCTGCAGGACGTCCTAATGTGACCGGGACCATCAGAACCACCTGAAGGTTCTCACTGGTCCCGTCTTGATTTATTATGTTTATTATATTAATGTCATCATGTCATCACAAGAAATATTTATTAAAAACATCAAATCAGTTATGCTTCAACGTGTTTTTAACATCTCGTCTCGTCGTTCAGCTACAGTCACGACAGGTTTCATCACTTTACCTGGACACACACACACAGACACACACACACACACAAACACACACACACACACACTGTTCCTCATTAATTCCTCAACAGTTCCTGCCTCACGTTGTCTCAGTTTTAAGGTGGACTGACGAGATGCAGCGACTGAAACACAAAGTCACGTTTCTGTCTCCAGATGTTTGTTCACAAAAGATGAAACATTTTTTTAAACAGAAATAAGAATCTGACATTAAGGGTCAAATAAATGATATAATTATGATGAAGAAATTCAAACTCTTATTTGTGTCCAAAGTAAGAATTTCATAAAAACACATTTCACAGTCACAGATAAAGTCTGTGTTTGAGTGCGGCGGGATGCCGTCCGTCCTCACGTCCTCACGTCCTCACGTCCGTCCTCTCATGTCGTCCTGTGAGTTTCTCCGAAAACTGTGAACTCTGAGTTTTATCCTCACAAATTCCAGGAAACAGTGAATATTTGTCGTCAGCAGCTGACGGAGACATTTAATTGTTTTACTGGTGGAAAGTGACACACACACACACACACTCTGTAAAACTTTGCTCAAACTTCTGCGTGTTGAGAATCTGCTTTGAAGTCGTACGTGTTTTATTAAGTCGTATAGTTTTGTTTCTCCAGGGCCGGATCAACCACCTGAGGCCAAGGGTCAAGAGTTGTTGTCAGGCCCCTGAGGACACTGGTGACCACTGAACTGTACATGGTAAAGTACTTCAGTTACTGTACTTCATGTAGTTACAGTATTTCGTTACGATACTTCATTTAGTGACAGTTATTATTATTACTTCATGTAGTTACAGTACCTCAGTCAGTCCACATGGGGGCGTGGCCCTGCAGTCAGTCGGTAGTGAGAATCTGAACTGTTTGACCTGCTGCTGTGAAACTGACTTCTGAGAAGACTGTTCACATGACACACGCACACACACACACACACACACACACACACACACACACACACACACACACACACACACACACACACACTGAGTGGTTTCCTCCTGCAGGGGGCGTCCCGCTGCAGAGGCTCTGCTCCAGCTGCAGTTTGTACCTGTAACCAGCAGAGGTCGTCACACACACACACACACACACACACAGACACACACACACAAACACACATTGATCACAGCTGTGACGTCACGTGCAGAATTAATGAACTGACGGACTCAACATCAGAGAAACAATAATAATCCAAAAATACACATGAATAATGTAATAATTGATAAAGTAACAATAATAAATAAACTACATTAATAAAACTCAAGATGAAAAAGGTTAGAACAGAACAGATGCTAAAAAAACAACTGAACAAAATTAAGACAATAAATGATTAAAAAACAATAACATTTAAAAAACAATTTTTATTATGATAATAGAAAATAACTGGTTGAATTAATAAAAAAACAAACGTGTCTAATATAATGATATAAAACCGCTTCATCGTCTTTATTATGAAAAGTCAGAAGATCAGAAATGAAAACATTAATTAACACATGAATATTTGATAATAAACTCAACAATCAAATCTTTATTTCTGTCTTTGATTTTTTCTCTGTTCAATAAATAAACTTGATTGTGATAGTCTGTTTACAGCTGTGGCTCTGGAGGTCAAGCGGTCGTCCACTAAGCTGGAGGTCGGCCGTTCGATCCCAGCTTCCCTCAGTTTAACCCATTTACCACAAACGGAAGAAATATGTTATTGAAACAGACATATTCATATTTATATGTACTTGTTTATTCAGGCTCCCTCAATCAATCCTTACGTTTTTTCAAGTGATGTAAATGAGTTCATGTGTGACGAGACAAGTCCCATGACGTCATCACATGTGTAAAACTTGCTCCACATGTTTGATATTGAGTCATTTTTCGTTTGAATGTTTATCAATCATCAGCTTCATCTGGAGGAGCGGAGCTGTAGGTGATGAAGATGATGAAGACGATGAGGAGGAGGGGGGGCAGCCTCCGGGCCGCAGGGCGGGGCGACGCCGCGCAGCAGCAGCTTCATCACCGCGGAGCGACACCGACCTCCTGCTCGTCTCCAGGCCGCGGCAGGACGCCGGAGCGCGGCCGGTTCCTCCTCAGTCACCGCCGGTCCGGTTCCAGCCGATGAGGAGGAGGATGAGGATGAAGATGCGGTGTGTGTGTGCGCTGTAGCAGACGGAGTGTGTGTGTGTGTGAGCGGGAGCATCGCGCTCCGATGCAGCAGAAGAAGAATCGCCATTGTTTGGATGCGCAGCAGACTGGGAGGAAAACCCCGGAGACAGCGCCGCGTCCCCCGCGGGTCCCCGCCGCCATGTCCCCGCTGCTGCTCACCGCCGCGCTGCTCGGCCTCGTCCAGGTAAGACGCGCCTCGTCCGGCTGGAGCCTCACAGAGACGTCGGCGAGAGGATGAAGCTGCAGCTGCAGCGAGGCTTTGTTCACTGAGCATCACGGATCAGATGGTCTGATGCACAGCACCGACACGCACACACACACGCACACGCGCGCACACACACACACACACACCGTGACCGGGCTGAGTGTCGGTGCTGCAGCCCGAGGTGACGCGCGGTGGCACCGCAGGTCGGTTCGTGAGGCAGCGAGCAGCTCGTGCGTCCTGCGGAAAGTGGGTCAGTCAGTCAGCAACACTGAGCATCACACACACACACACACACACACACCTGGGGTTATTGTTGCTGAAAAAACTGAAATAAGACATAAATATGAATACAAACGTTGATTTCCATCACGTTCTATATTCATCAATAACTCGTTTGATCCAGATGTTCTCTCCGGATTATTGTTGGAGAATCAAATATTCACAAACTGGAACAAGTGAATATATATATTTACTTTACAACTGAGTCGATGATTCAAAGTGACACAAGATGTTTCATATATTAAACATATAAATAAATATTTATACATATAGTCTATAATAGATTATAAACCTACACTCAGATTAATTTGTGGATTATTAAACACTTTTTCTTCAGTCTAAAAATGTGTTAAAAATAATACGAAATAATATTTTATTATTATTATTATTTCATAATAATGTACAGATGTTACAGACGACAGACTGTTGCCATGGTAACGCCTGCTGCTGGTCCCGTGTCAGTGTGTTTCAGTTTGTAAGAGATGACATCATCGCGTTCTCTTCTCTGATTGGTTCTCATCAGTCAAGACTCAATGTCGCCGACACTTCCTGTCAGGGACAGGTCCACAGAGGAAACAATCTACTTCCTGTTTACACCTGAGTGGTCACGTGACACAGGTGTGTGTTCCGGTGTGTCAGTGTGGACGCAGCCTCAGTCCATAGTGACATCAGGGCTGTTTCCCCAGGGTCCAGAGCTCCGGGGGTCCAGATCTCTGGGGGTCCAGATCTCTGGGGGTCCAGAGCTCGGGGGGTCCAGATCTCCAGGGTCCAGACCTCCGGGGTCCAGACCTCCGGGGTCCAGACCTTCTGGGGGGCAGATCTCCAGGGTCCAGATCTCCAGGGTCCAGACCTCCGGGGTCCAGACCTCCGGGGTCCAGACCTTCTAGGGGTCCAGACCTCCGGGGTCCAGACCTTCTAGGGGTCCAGACCTCCGGGGTCCAGACCTCCGGGGTCCAGCTCCTACAGTAACAGGGAGAAGACGATCAGAACCTGAGCCACATCAGAGACGACTGACGTCAGACTGAGATCTTCTTCTTGATCTTCTCTCGTCGTCTGTTCTCTCTGGTTTTATCTGATGCTTCAGGTTTTCATTTCCTCTCGTATGAACCTGAATCCTTCTGTTGCCTCGTCTCCAGATACGATCTGATTCAGTCTAATTAGAGTCACGGTGAGGAGAGTGGTCGAGACAGGGGGCGGGGTCTAACATCTGGTTGTACTTCACCAAACTTGATGGAGACGACGCTCGATGTCACAAGTGTAACAATGTTTGACACGTAGTGACAGTTCGCTGTCCTATTATTTTTATTTTTGGTCTTCTGACATACGACACTCGCACGTTTGTTTTCTAGCCTCGATGGTGAAAACCGTGGTGATTCAGTTTGTCCACCTCTGATCTCACGTGTCCACTCGGAGCTGAGCTCCTCCCTCGTGACCCGTTTGGCCTCGTTACGGCGCCTGGCCGACGCACAATGGAGCCGCCGGGCGCCAGCGTGGCAGAAGTCCACGCTTCTGTCCGTCAGGCCTGTGGGAACGAGAGCAGACGAGTTCACATCCTCGTCCCGGGTTTAGAGACGGTTTCACTCCGTGGAACTGGAGTTGGTTTGAACTGTTCGCTGCAGGTTTGTTGTTTCCAGCAGTTCTGATCTTTTTTGAGAAACTTATAGAAAACTTTCTGATTTAATCAGCAGGTTCTTCACTTCATCTTTATTCTCTTTGTTCAGAATCTTCTTCACTTTAACTCTGATCTTTAACTGACTGTGGTTGAAAGTTCCAGATGAAGTTAGTGAGTGAAGCTTGAGTCAAACTTTCTCTGGAACCTTCTCGTGAAAAAGTCAGTCTGACCTCATCAGTCATAGTCCGACGGACTCTGGACGTCCTGGATTCTCTCAAGGCTCCACCCCCCGCCCCCTCCTCCTCCTCCCCCCGCCCCCTCCTCCTCCTTTCTACAAAAAGAAAACTCTGATGTTTGCATGATAATGTCGGCAGCTGCCTAAAGGGACGAAGACCCTCCTCCTCTTCATTCACACTGTGACATTCAGTCAGTCAGTCAGTCAGTCAGTCAGTCAGTCAGTGTGTGTGTGTGTGTGTGTGTGTGTGTGTGTGTGTGTGTGTGTGTGTGTGTGTGTGTGTGTGTGTGTGTGTGTGTGTGTGTGTGTGTGTGTGTGTGTGTGTGTGTGTGTGTGTGTGTGTGTGTGTGTGTGTGTGTGTGTGTGTGTGTGTGTGTGTGATATGAGGATTAGATGAGGAACTAGAACTATGGTTTAAAGTTTAAATCAGTTTTAACTCGATCTGACTGAACTGAGGCTACATTAGCTTCAGTTAGCATTAGTTAGCTTAATTTCTCTATCAGCAGCAGCTGATTTCATCAACGGGAGGAAGAGACTGTAACGTCTCTGAGGTTGTTGTTGTTGTTGTCTCTTCATATGTTCCTCATCACTTGGACGATCTGATATTGATGAGAACTCTCAGACGTCTCAGTGAACAGATCGTCTCTGGACCATGTGACAGTGAAACAGTGTTTGTTTGTTCAGATCTGTGTCAGCTGACGAGGCTCCATCCTCATTGCTGTCGCCATGGTTACAGCCTTTGAATCAGAGACTTGTAGAAATGTGTCAGAGTGAAAACTCTGTTTCAGTTTGTAGACGACGACGCGGACGACGCCCACGTTCTCTTCTCTGATTGGTTCTCATCACTCACGACTCCTCGTCGCTGAGCACAATCTACTTCCTGTTTACACCTGAGTGGTCATATGACCCGTGTGTGTTCAGGTGTGTCGGTCTGATCAGAGCCTCAGTGGATCTGATCACAAGTGATCAGCTCTGTGTCCCACAGCGTCTGTGAGGCGGTGGCGGCGGCGTCCATTAGCATTCAGCCGCTCGCCGCTCTCCTCCGTCTCCATGGTGACGCTGGAATCAGACAGACGGAATGAGCATCTCCTCTCCTTTCATCTCTGTTACCGTGGCGACGGCGAAGCTGCGGTGAATGAAATGAAGAGAGGGTTCTTCTCTTCTCTCCTCCGTCCGACTCACCGCCGCAACGCTCTGCTCCGATCGGTTTATAAATACTGATCGATCGTCTGACATCGTTTATTGATCTGATCACGATTAGAACAGAGGCAGAGTGAGACCTCTCGCCGTTTTGATGACATATAGACACAAGGCTGAAAGGATACAGATGATTATCAAACATTAATATTTCATCACTCCTCAGTGTTTCGGCCCTGATGTCACTCTGATCTGACTCTGAACACGAGGCCTCATGTTTCACTCCCAGATTAGAGATGTGGGTCAGAATCTCAGAGATTATCTGTCCATACCATGTCTTTGTTTTGATTCTCAGTGTTTTCATCCGTCACGTTAATCTGCTTCATGTGTCGCGTGTCGCTGTAATTGATCTGAGCAGCACGTTAATCCAACAACACGCAGATTTACTGTAAAAACACACAACAGGGGTTTGTTGAGCCTAGCTTAGCACAAAGACTGAAGGCAGGGGGAACTGTTAGCTTAGCACAAAGACTGAAGGCAGGGGGAACTGTTAGCTTAGCACAAAGACTGAAGGCAGGGGGAACTGTTAGCTTAGCACAAAGACTGAAGGCAGAGGGAACTGTTAGCTTAGCACAAAGACTGAAGGCAGAGGGAACTGTTAGCTTAGCACAAAGACTGAAGGCAGAGGGAACTGTTAGCTTAGCACAAAGACTGAAGGCAGGGGGAACTGTTAGCTTAGCACAAAGACTGAAGGCAGAGGGAACTGTTAGCTTAGCACAAAGACTGAAGGCAGAGGGAACTGTTAGCTTAGCACAAAGACTGAAGGCAGAGGGAACTGTTAGCTGAGCAAAAAGACTGAAGGCAGAGGGAACTGTTAGATGAGCAAAAAGACTGAAGGTAGAAGGAACTGTTAGCCTAGCTTAGCACAAAGACTCTTGGATTCTGATCTCGTGTCTTGGTGTTTTCCAGAGGTCGTCGACCTTCCTCGTGTCCCTGAGCGATGGCGGTCTGATCTCAGCGTCTCTGGAACGTTCCGACCTTCAGGAGAACGTGACGTCGTACGCCGCTCAGTTCTCCGGAGAACCTCGACCTGTCGTGCTGGAGTTCAGGAACGTGAGCGAGCCGCTGCTCTTCAACGCGTCGCTCCACGGCCTCTGCTACTCTGTGGGTCTGCTGCTGAGACGTGGTCCGACCTGGTCCCGACCCGTGAAGACGGCGTCCGTCCTCACGAGTGAGTCGCAGCACGACGTGTGGTTGACATTTGGTTGACGTGACGTTGACGTGTGGTTGACGTGACGTTGACGTGACGTTGACGTGTGGTTGACGTGACGTTGACGTGTGGTTGACGTGTGGTTGACGTGACGTTGACGTGTGGTTGACGTGACGTTGACGTGTGGTTGACGTGTGGTTGACGTGAGTTGACGTGACGTTGACGTGTGGTTGACGTGTCGTCCCTCAGAGCCACTCCCCGTCCTCAGCGTCCAGATCTCCGACTACAGAGAGTCTCCAGAAACCGGCGTGGTGTTTCAGTTCGACGCTCCGTCTGGAAACGTGTTCAGCAGAGTGAACATCAGCTTCACCGAGGGTCAAGAGAGACGCTCGTTCCTCTACAAAGGTCAAAGATTAATATGAATATGAACATGAATATGAATATGAGTCTTTACAGTCAAAACTCTTTAGTTTCAGTTCTCTGTTTTAGATGAAAAATTACTTCCTGTGTTTGTAGATTTCTACAAAGGGAAGACGGTTTTCAAACACTGGTTGCCGGGCGTCTGTTACCGTGACATCACCTTCCAGCTGATCTCCGAGGCGACAGCGTCCCAGATGCCGCTGGTGACACACAGCGACGTCACGCACACGCCGGTGACCCACAGGACCGGTGAGACCTCACGTCTTTATTAAACTCAGATTTATTTCAGTTATAGTTTATGATTTGTTTGAATATTAACCCCCCCTCCCCTCAGTGCCCTACCCCCCCCTCAACATTTCCCATAAGATCGTCCACCTGAGCCCCAGGGCGGGTCCGGGCGATGCCCCCAACACGCCCCCTCCTGACGGGAACCAGGAGAACGCCCGATCCGTCCGTCAAGCGCAGGACGTCCCGCTGATGGAGGGGGAGGAGGAGGTGTCCACTCTGGTTCCACTCGACCCGCCACAGAACCAGAACCTGTCGGGAACCGCCGCCTTCCTGCTGAGCGCCAACCAGACGACTCCGAGCTACTGGCTGGACCCGCCCGACCCAACCGACCCGACTCCGGCCGACGGCGACGACGAGTTCGTGAACGCCGTGGTGTCGGAGTACGAGGACTCCAACGAGCCCGGCTCGGCCATGGGCCTCCCCTCCGACCCGCCGGTCCTGCCCACCTTGCTGCCCCCCGTCCTGCTGGAGCTGCGCTGGCTGCCGCCACGAGCGCCGACCAGCTATGACGGCTTCATTGTCTTCATCCACAGAGACGGTAACGACTAGCGCGTGGAAAATAATAATCATAATCATAATGTCTGCTAACGACTATGATTCGGAAACTGATAATGAACGACAACGACAATTTACTAAATCGAAACAAATAATTGATTCAAACAGCAAAGGGAAGGAAAAGATTCTTATTCAAAATATATAAAATATTTTTTATTGATGACAAAATAATTTTATCTACGACATAATTTTTTGATATATACATTAATCATTTTTTCGATATATACAATTATTTTCTGGGATATAAAACATCATTTTGTGTATATAGAAATACATTTTTAAATATATATTATATATAAATGGAAGACTGACACGCCTCTCGTCTGTTTCCCAGGCAACGCGACAGAAACTGCAACTGTGGACGAGAACACTCACGAGTTTTTCTCGGAGCTGACGGAAGCGGGAACATACCGGGTCCAGGTCACGACCTTGAGCTCGGCCGGAGACTGTGACGCCAGAGAGAGCGCCGCCGACACCAGCTTCACCTTCTACCTCGGTACCGACACCTTCAGATCCTCAGAACTTTATAACTTCATACTTGTAGAATCTGTAGAATCCTGTGAACACTGAGTTGATGAAGGGGTTCTGGTTCTAGGCCCGGGTGGCGAGCTGCTGGAGGAGCTGCGGCAGCGTCCCCAGTCCGTCAGCGTGCGGCTGCTGGACTCCAGCACCGCCGCCGTCTCCTGGGCGCCGTCACCCGAGGACCACAACGGCAGCCTGGTGTCGGTCGTGTCCACCACCTGCCTGAAGCCCAGTCCGAGCCAGAGGATGGAGAACACTTACTGCAGCGAGGTGACTGGACCTGGGTCTGGTTCTGGGTCTGGTTACTGTTCCGGTTTCGGTTCCGGTTCTTGTACCGGTTCTGGGTCTGGGTCTGGTTCCGGTTCTTGTACCGGTTCTGGGTCTGGTTCCGGGTCTGGTTCCGGGTCTGGTTCCGGGTCTGGGTCTGGTTCTGGGTCTGGTTCCGGGTCTGGTTCCGGGTCTGGGTCTGGTTCTGGGTCTGGTTCTGGTTCTGGTTCTGGTTCCGGTTCTTGTACTGGGTCTGGGTCTGCTTCTGGGTCTGGTTCTGGGTCTGGGTCTGGGTCTGGGTCTGGTTCCGGTTCTTGCACAGGTTCTGGGTCTGGGTCTGGGTCTGGGTCTGGTTCCGGGTCCGGGTCTGGGTCCGGGTCTGGGTCTGGGTCTGGATCTGGATCTGGACCTCGTTCTGGACAGTTTAACCATAAACGTTATAATAAATAACTCTTTTATAACAATAGAACCAAACTCAACATGTTTGTCTCTTCATCACGTCGTCTCAGGAGAACTCTACGAGTGACATCATCAGTGACCTCACCCCCGGGGCCCAGTACCGGGTTCTGGTGTATCACACTAACGGGCCGCTGCTCAGTCCGCCGTCGGAGCCCGTCATCATCGACATCGGTGAGTCGGAGCGTCCTCGTTCACACACGCAGCTTCTGTCACGTCCGACGAGTGTACGCTCACGCGTTCTGTTTCTTCTGTGGCGTGACATCATCAGAACCAACCGGCGTCCGCGAGCTCGCCGTCTACCCGCTGAGCCCGACCGCCGTGATCCTGAGCTGGCAGCGTCCCTACCACGTGTCCTTCAGGAAGTTCGTCCTGCAGACCTTCTTCTTCAACCCCGTCACGCTCGCCTCCGAGTGGACCACCTACTACGAGATCGCCGCCACCGCCTCCGTCATCGCCTCCGTGGTAACCGTGACCGTGACCTTTGATCACAAACACATCAGATTATCAGAAGTTATTATCATACATCATATATATGATTATATGTTTATGTTGTTTCCTGTCAGAGGGTCACCGACCTGCTGCCCGCCTGGTACTACAACTTCCGTGTTTCCATGGTGACGTGGGGCGAGCCGCCGCTCAGCTGCTGCGATGGCGCCACCGTGAGCTTCGTCACCGGTACTGACAGGATTCAGAAATATATATAATAATAATCATGAGAAATATGAATATCCTCAGAGGAAATGCGTTGAACGTATTTATCAAGTGTGTGTGTGTGTGTGTGTGTGTGTGTGTGTGTGTGTGTGTGTGTGTGTGTGTGTGTGTGTGTGTGTGTGTGTGTGTGTGTGTGTGTGTGTGTGTGTGTGTGTGTGTGTGTGTGTGTGTGTGTGTGTGTGTGTGTGCAGCTCCCGAGGCTCCTCATGTTTCATTGGTCGATTACTCTCATGGCGTCCTGTACGTCCGGTGGACGTACGGCGAACTCTTCATCGACCTGTCACACTCAAGGATGCTTCACTGGCAGGTGGTCGCCGTGGGAAAGAAGAGCGCCGAGAGGAGCTACTCCGTTGACGTGAGGCCACACCCCCTTCTCCAAATATGGTCACTTCTGGTTTTAAAAAAACAAAAGAAGATGGCGCCGAGCAAAACGCTGAAGTGGACAATTTTATATTTTTAAGACGGAATGTGGACAGATAATCAATGAGATGAATAACGTGTGTGTGTGTGTGTGTGTGTGTGTGTGTGTGTCCGTCAGGTGACTCGTAACGTGATGTGGGCGAGCCTCCCTCTGCCTCCGGGAGACATCTACAACCTAACGGTGACGGCGTGCACCGCCCGCAGCAGGAACACGTCCACGCCGAACATCATCAAACTGGGTCAGCACACACACACACACACACACACACACACACACTGTTCGTTCTCCTTTAATCTGAAATTGGAACTTTTGCCTCCACTTCCTCTTGTGAGCGTGTGACTAGTTCGTGGTCACAAGAAGTGAACTTGTGTGTGTTTTCAGAGCCGGCTCCTCCCAGGTCTCTGTTGGCCGTGAACGCCACGCACTCGTCCGTCACTCTGCTGTGGAGCGAGGAGGGAGTGGTCGACTACTACCTGGTCGTCTGTCGACCCGTCAGAGGAGTGACGGGGCTGAAGGTAACGGACACTTCCCCAGGTCACGTGATCGTGTTTCATCTGATCGTTAAAAACTACAAGAAAATAAATGTTGAGATGTTTGAATTATCATGTAACTGATGGAAAAAAACTGTGAGTCAATAAAAAGCTTCTGACTTTTTGCCTTTTTTTCTGAAAATTTCCTCCATTTTAATTTCAAACTGAGACACGTCTCTCATTAATCTTTATACTATATTAATATATGTGTTATATATGATGACATCGTCACGTCTTGCAGGCGCGGGAGCCTCTGATGGTCGACGCCCACCTGGTGACGGTTTCCGGTTTGCCGCCGTCGTCGTCGTTCAACTGCAGCGTCACGAGCTTCAGCTACAACACGGCCAGTAAACCTGCTCACGTCACCATCAGCACCGTGGGTAGGTGGCGCTGTGGAGCTCACTACTGTGTTTTTGTTATTACTATTATTAATATAAATATCAGCCTCCAGAACTGTCTCTGATCATCTAACATTCAGTTATTGGTGAGCTGAAGGTTTTCATGTGGTTCATGGCGTCAGTGACGTGAACTTGTGTCTCGTGTGTCTGCAGCTAAAGAGATGAATCCCAGCGTGGCGGCCATTTCGGCTCTGTCCGTCCTCAGCGTCCTGCTCGTCAGTCTGCTCGTCCTCTTCCTGCTCGTCCTGAGAAAGAAACACCAGCAGATGAGCAGGTACACAACAACTCGCCTGCTCCGCAGCAACAGTTTCCTTTTGTTCCATATTGTTTTGGTATTTATTTTCTTCCTGTGAGCAGAATCTCTCACTTCTGTTATTTTCATCTTCACATTTTTCGTTTCACTTCCTGTGTTTGATCGGATGAGTCGTCAGTTTCTCTCACCACTTCTCTTCTTCTTCTGTCTCTTCAGAGAATGTGGAGCGGAGACGTTCGTCAACTTCGCTTCGTTCGAGCGAGATGGGAAACTTCCGTACAACTGGTAGGATCCGTCTGCTTCTCCTCCTCCAATCACAGTGAAGCGTGTGGTGACGACTTCCTGTCACGTGACCGTAGAACAGACAGAATCACAGATGAGCAGCCGGGGGATTGAGGAGGCAGATTAGGGATTTGAATTTGTAGCTACAGATTTGAGGTCGTCTGTGAGGCGACGGCCGTGATGATGATGATGATGATGATGATGATGATGATGAGCAGGAACTCCGCCTCCCCTGCCTGCTGTGTTTGGACCAGAAAAATCAAAATTTCCCTTAATCTCAGATTAAAGGGACAAAATGTCACTTCTGGAGTCAGTGGTGTTTAAGAAAAGGAACCAGACGAGACTCAGATTAATATAACGGCTGAAAGACGGTCAGTTACCTCGGCTTCCATCTTGTATTTGACCTTCATCACTCAATGTCCATCAGACTCGTCGTCTTCTCCTTCTTGTGTCGCTGGTTGTGTTCATGCTTCGACTGCATGTGGCAGGACTCCTGTTGGCATGACGACAGCTGACGTCACCGCTGATGCAGATTCATTTATTAAAAACAAAGTTCTTTACACAAGAATATTAATCTGAAAATGTCGATGCACCAAACATTTCACAACAAATCATTGAGAGAAGAAAACAACTACGTGTTTGAACAGACTCACTTTATATATGTATAATAATATTATAAACAGTGGAAAGTTATTGATTAGAGGAACATACGTGATAGATAATTGAATTCAACCGAAATATACATAATTGATTTAATTAAATACTTCATAGGGACGATACAATATATGGAGAAACAAACCAACGCAGAAGTTAACAAACATAAAACATCTGGATTACACTATGAAATAAATTTTTTCTGCAACAAAAAAATCATGGAAGGTAATAATATAATAATGTGGTGTTCCTCAGGGCTCGATTCTGGATCCCTTTCTTTTCTTGAGTTACATGCTGAAGAAGACGTGTTATAAACGTTTATGTTTTGCAGATGAAACATACATGTGACTTAAAGACACAAACCACGTCTTTCTCCTCGTTCCCCCAATTTCAGCATTTTGGACAAATTCAAGAATTTTTTTTACATCTTGATATTCAATCATAGTCGTGTTGGGGCAGTTTAGTTTTGTTAGCATTGTTGTATATCATAAGGCCTGTTATGATTCATTTAGGAGATAAATGATGACATAAATTTAAAAACAATCTTCCAAACCCCTTTTCATTTCACAACAGAAGACAAAGTTTTCAGAATTTAAACTATTGTGTAAACACGAACTTTGTTTAAATTAAATTGAGACGAAAATTGACAAAAAAAACACTGTGTAATTTTACAGACACATTTGTGTGTCACAAGAAAAAAAGTCTCGAGGTTTGATTCAACACACTCGTCGTTGATCTGCATCAGTGGGACCATCACGACCTGAGCAACACCAACGTTAATGAGGTCATCAGATTCGTCAAGGTGCCGTCACGTGGTTGTGACGGCGCCGCCCAGTGACAGACTGTGAACTGTTCATACACCACGAGGGTCCTGGCTGAGCGTTGCATTGTGGGACAGGCCCGGGAGGACGCGGTGATGTCACAGACTCAGACAGAGCAGCCATTGACGTCGGCAGCAGACAGACGCCGGTTGTCCCCAGAGAGACGACGGCTGCATGATGCATTAACTGTGTGTTCAGCACTAATGTGCCTCTTTACTAATGGAAGCACCATGTTCTGTCCCCAACCTGTCGCCCCCTGGTGTCTGTTCTTTGGTTACTGTTTGTGTTTGTGTTTTTATTTTGTTATCTGAACCCCCTTCAGGCGAAGAAGCCTCTTTGCCTTCCTTACCCTCCTGCCATCCTGCCTTTGGACTGACTATCTTTTGGCTTTTTATATTAATCCTTGGTAAGTAAGCACTTGAGGGGCATGAACTCACAGAGCCACGTCCACAGTGTTGATCCGAGACATTGTTCCACTCTCCATCTGAACCGCGAGACTTCAGTGAAGTCAATGATCAGTCTGGTGATATTCTCTGCTCTTACGTTTCAACAAATCCCAAGAAAAGACTAGAAAACGACCAACTGATGAATCTCAAGGTTCAGTTTTGGGTCTTCATCTTTTCTCTGTCTCCAAGTTTCCACATTAATTGAAAGTCATAATTTACGTCTCTTGTATATACATGTGTTCTTTATTTATTTTATAAAATTCACATTTCTTATAAAACAATAAGGGCCCTAAGATGGAACCTTGTGGAACTCCACATTTAAAGAGGAACTTAGTTTTCTCCTACGTTAGTGATATTAGGGGAAACACTGGGTTATAGAAACACATTATTTGCTCCATGTTGGTCTGAACATGGGATTTGTTGACGAAGAGGAAACTCGAGAATTTCACCAGATTTTTACTTTAAAATAAAAAATATATATTTAAAGAAACAGGAAGTGAGCAGATGTTGAACTTTGTCTTGCGATGCTGCATCTGTGGTCGAAGGTCTGTCACATTCAGTGTGTTTCTACTAACATGTGGGATGTAGCATGATGCTAACTGTGGCTTTGGCATGTCTGTCTCTTTACTTTTGGCCTGTTTGGACTCTGACTGAGTCGGACTGTAGAATAGTTACTGTATGTTTCATATTATATATGTCCGTCTGTATGTAATGTGACTGTGCATGTTACAGGTCAAAGGTTGTATGATTCAAACGTCCTCGCAGCTGATGTTTGACATCATCAAACAGCTGAGAGGAAACGTGAGGACGTTTGAATTCAGTCGGAGATTTAAACTCAACAACGGATTCAACTGAAGAATGTGAAGCATGAAACATAAATGATGTTATAATGTAATAATGCTGCATGTTGGAGGCGTCAACATCTTTAGATGAGCAGCAGATTTATGAGCATGACGTTTTATTGTTTGGTTTTCTGAGCTTGAACTGATGAATTAATCTTTACTGAAATTTTATGAATATTTACAGCTTGTTCAAGTTAAATCATTTAAAAACAATAGAATGAAATGAAAAGAAACTTCTGCCTGAATATCTGCAATTACAGCAAAGTTCAAACTTCATTGACAAATAATTTTCAGTTCCCTTCAAAGCATAAAACGTTCAAATGATAATTATATTGAATATTATAATTATATACATTGACTGCAAAACAACTTTAAACATACACATGGAAATACATTTTTAAACTGTTTCATTTGATTTCTAATCAAAATAAAAGTTTTGATAATGATTTGACAGATGTACCATTACATTTTTATGACAATATCATTTAAAATGAGCTAATTATCATTTTTGTTGAGTTTAAATTAAAAGGGAACTTGTAAAAGTAAGAGAGAAATATTTTATAACTCAGGACAAAAACATTGTTTAACTTTGTTTACAGTTAAGTCGAATGTTATAGTGAAACAAATAAAATTAAAATTTTATATAATTAGATCCATCAGATGTAAATAACAACATGAGAAATTTTAATCTGAAGATATGATTCGTCCTGTAATATTGTAACATGATGGAAGGAAATGTACACGTCTGTATTTTACAGGAGCAAGACGGCGTTAAAGAAACGGAAGCTGACGAGGTAAAAGTCTTTATCTTTGTATGAAATCATCTGTAGATTTAATAGTTAATAACATTTTATTATTTTTCTCACGTGGACGTTTCATGAGTTAAATAATAGAATAAAAATATCCATCAGTGTATTTAGTTAATTTTAATGTGTTTGAGTGTAAACGTGTGAATCTTCAGTCCAGCGTGTAAATCAAATGTAAAGATGTTTATTAAAATCATATTTTTAGATGTTTGTGTTTTATGTTTCAGTCCGGTTCAGCTCGACGACTTCGACGCCTACTTCAAGGAAATGAGCAAAGACTCAGCGTATAAGTTCTCGCTGCAGTTTGAGGTGAGCTCATCATCATTATTATTATTATAATAATTATTATTGTTATTATCAGTCTTCAGTTTATTTTAGTTTGTTTTGACAAACCTTTTCACACGTTGATCATTTCTTTGTGACGTGGTTCAGGAGCTGAAGAGCGTCGGTCTGGATCTTTCCCATGATGCAGCTGATCTGCCCGTCAACAGGCCCAAGAACCGATACACCAACATCCTCCCATGTGACGCTTCTTCATATCTCATCACGTTGATTCAGTCACACGTCTGTACAGAGACGTGTGTGTGTGTGTGTTGTGATGATGATGATGATGAATTCTTCCTCCAGACGACTTCAGTCGAGTCAAGTTGGTGTCGATGCACAACGACGAAGGATCCGACTACGTCAACGCAAACTTCATCCCTGTGAGTTTGTCTGCGATCATTTCTACATTTACTGATCATCAGAGTAAAAGTATCAGTACCACAGAGTATTAATACTTCAAGTCCTGAACAAATATTTTAAAATGTGACTCTGTGACTCTCAGGGATACAAACATGCGAAGGAATACATCGCGACTCAGGGTCCGCTGCCCGAGACTCGTAACGACTTCTGGAAGATGGTCCTGCAGCAGAAGTGTCCCATCGTGGTGATGCTCACTCAGTGTAACGAGCGGCGGCGGGTGAGTCTCGGTCCACACTCGGTGTTTCCTTCACTCGGACTCTGTCTCCCGCTCGACGTGACGTGTCTGTGGTGTCTGTCGTCTCCAGGTGAAGTGCGACCACTACTGGCCGTTCACAGACGAGCCGGTGATGTACGGAGAGATCAGCGTGGAGATGCTCTCTGAGAGCGAGTCTCCGGAGTGGACCATCAGGAAGTTCAGACTGGGATACGTGAGTGACTGCTCTGCAGTTCCTCAGCTGGCCACTAGATGATAGATCATGTACTAAATATAATATCCCATGTTTTTATTTTGGTGAACAAAGTAACTTCTGTAGAGCTGCAGTTCTGCGTCCGACCACAAGATGCTGCTGTTGTTCATTAAACAATGAGCATGTGTGCTGGTGTCGCCCCCTGCAGGCCGACGAGTCTCAGGACGTCCTGCACCTGAACTACACCTCGTGGCCGGATCACGGCGTGCCCACGGTCAACGCCATCGAGAGCATCCTGCAGTTCGTCCACATCGTCCGTCAGCAGGCCAACAGGACCCGAGACCCGATCATCGTCCACTGCAGGTCAGGACCACAACCTCCGCTGGTTGACCTGAGACCGATCGGAGCAGGATGTGGCTGTTAGTCGGATGATGTCATCATTATGTCGCGGTCAGTGTGATGGTAACGGAGGTTTTGTGTCTGTGCCCGTCAGCGCTGGAGTCGGCCGGACCGGGACCTTCATTGCTCTGGATCGTCTCATGCAACACATCAGGGAACACGAGTTCGCTGATGTCCTGGGGCTGGTGTCCGACATGAGGTCCCACCGTCTGTGCATGGTCCAGACTGAGGTGAGGACAAAGACTCTGGATCAACATCCCATCATCTAAAAAACTCCCTTTTAACAGGAAGAAATCTCTGACAGAAGCGGACTCAGTTGTGGGCGGAGCTTCTGTCTCGACTGGTTGGGGGGAGGAGAGAGAGGGGGAAGAGAGGAGAGGTGTGAGGAAAGAGGGTGGGAGGAGAGAGAGGAGGACAGAAGAGAGAGAGAGGGAGGACAGTTCTATTATTGATAATAATAACAATAATAATGAGGGGTTTGGATCCTGCAGTTCTGGGGTCAGAGATACACTAGGAGAGAGAGAAAACAGAGTTAGTGACATGTAATGTAGATACATGGGGCCACAGAGAGAGAGAGAGAGAGAGAAGGAGAGAGGGAGAAGGAGAGAGAGAAGGAAAGAGGGAGAGAGAGAGAGAAAACAGAGTTAGTGACATGTAATGTAGATACATGGGGCCACAGAGAGAGAGAGAGAGAGAGAGAGAAGGAGAGAGGGAGAAGGAGAGAGAGAAGGAAAGAGGGAGAGAGAGAGAGAGAAAACAGAGTTAGTGACATGTAATGTAGATACATGGGGCCACAGAGAGAGAGAGAGAGAGAGAAGGAGAGAGGGAGAAGGAGAGAGAGAAGGAAAGAGGGAGAAAACAGAGTTAGTGACATGTAATGTAGATACATGGGGCCACAGAGAGAGAGAGAGAGAGAGAGAGAAGGAGAGAGGGAGAAGGAGAGAGAGAAGGAAAGAGGGAGAGAGAGAGAGAGAGACTGTGGCCCCTGGGATACAGACTGTTGCCCCTGGGATACAGAATGTGGCCCCTGGGATACAGACTGTGGCCCCTGGGATACAGACTGTGGCCCCTGGGATACAGAATGTTGCCCCTGGGATACAGACTGTGGCCCCTGGGATACAGACTGTGGCCCCTGGGATACAGACTGTGGCCCCTGGGATACAGACTGTGGCCCCTGGGATACAGACTGTGGCCCCTGGGATACAGAATGTTGCCCCTGGGATACAGAATGTGGCCCCTGGGATACAGACTGTGGCCCCTGGGATACAGACTGTGGCCCCTGGGATACAGACTGTGGCCCCTGGGATACAGACTGTTGCCCCTGGGATACAGACTGTGGCCCCTGGGATACAGACTGTGGCCCCTGGGATACAGACTGTGGTCGCTTGATTCGCTAACTTCACGTTCCTCAAAATAGAGTCGCCAATGATCAGAGTTGTTTCCTCGGCGGGTGTGTCGAGGGGAGAAGTTATGAGAAACGGGAAGTGGTTGGTGGTGAACCGTGAGCTTCAGTTTCCATTTCTGGGAAATGAAACTGAATCTGCAAAAAGAAAAGTTACTGCAGATTCATCTGTTTGTTGAGGCTTTAAACAAAGTTCTGTCTCTGGAGCTTTAACCTCCTCAGGTCATCTCTGTCGTATACGACATTGTGTTATAAAAGTTTAAATAACATTACAACACTTACGGTTTGTTTTAGCGAGAAGCTAACAGTTGCACCGTTACAAACCAGGGCTTCCGTGCGATCGTGGCCCTTTCAGAAGATTAATAGTTCGGCCTGGAGCTACAGTGACTTTTTTGGAGACTTTGTACAACATGTCCATGATGATAAATCCAACATTGAATGACTTCTATGATAATTTATCCAGTTTTTAATGACGAAAAAAGGTTATTGTAAAGCCTACTGTAGTTGTAAGCGGATTTCTAGCCGTCCATTTTGGATCTTTTGTTTTTTCTTTTGCCTTAAGGTCATATAATATTTATACATTCATGTGACATCACTGTAACATACATATTTTGATAGCCCAGGTTATCTATATAACTTGACTGTGCATCACAGGGTTGAGGTCATACGAGCGTTATTACACCAGCAGATGAGGTGTAAATACTCCACCATCATCAGCGTACAGCCTGTGAGGTTCTGACCTGCTGCTGCGCCTGTTTCCTCCTGTAGGAGCAGTACGTGTTCATCCACCAGTGTGTGCTGCTCATGTGGCAGAAGAAGAAACATCAGTCCATCACCTCAGACGTCGTCTACGAGAACGCCAGCAAGACATAAGGCGGACACTCCTCCAGACGTGGGTCCATAATAAATGTATTTATATATATTTTCTCCGTCGCTCGATGTTCTGTAACTGAGGCTCTTTCCTCCCTGTTCCTTGTCTTGCAGGCGGTGAACACGCCTCCTGTGTGTTAAGAGTCCATTCTCTGCAGAAGAAGAAGATCAGCTTCATCATCAGTATCAAGAAACAAAACATCAACGACACGTGACAAAATAAAATAATCCAGATTTTTGTTTGAATTGGTGTAAAAGCACGAGGATGGAGTTTTGCCTTACGGAGCCGCCACCGACCGACCTGACCCTCCACGTCCCCGCCCTCTGACCTGGACTGACTCACGCCAACGTGGCGTCGGAGGAACGAGCTCCGTCGACTGGACGTCTGCTATGTGTCCGTCCTCCTTCAGATGACAGGAAGCAACGAGTCGCAGTTTTTCATTTTTATTTATGTTTTAAATCTCAGGAGTCGCTGACAAACCGGCGAGCACACGACCTCGTCCTCCGCTCGCCACCAGGTGACATCACGATTATCAAACTTCGTGGTCGTCTGACGTTTCACGCTCGCTCCTGACAACACTAAGTGGATGAAATAAACCTCCAGAATTTTCCTTTTCGTCCGACGAACCAACACGTAATAAATTTTTTCCGGGTCTACACAAAAACAGTGGAAGGGAACAAACGGGCGCCGCCTGCAGGCGTCCGGCCGCCGGCGTCCCGCTGCTGTTCAGCCGGTTCAAGGCGAGGCGCTATGGCGGCGGAGCTGTAGTTTGTATTTGCACTGAAGCCTCTGAGCAGCTGCTTCTGACTGTGGACGACGGAGTCGCTCACAGTCCGTCCATCCGTCCTCGCCACCGTGGACGACACGAGTCTGGATCTGAAGACGAAGATCGACCGGAGGATTTTAACCTTCTGAGGTTTGTGACCTCAGCGGCTGCAACAATCTGCAGAGACGGATCATATCTGACAAAAACAATATCTGACGACAGAGGAGAGACGGTTTCAGCTGAACTACATTAAAAACACAGACTGTAAATAAAGACGAGGACGTGTCTCCACTTCCTGAACGTGAAGCTAAAATATCTCAGATTCAGAAGCCGCCATCTTGTGCCGGTGACGTCATCATCACATTTATTATTATTATTATTATTATTGTTATTATGTGGCGTCAAAGTCCTCAAATGACAGAATCGTCTTGTCCCATCACATGGAGGGGGCGGGGCTTATGAGTTGTAATGCAGCCAGCCACCAGGGGGCGATCGTGATGTTTGACTTCCTGTCGTCCGTCTTTATTTACAGTCTGTTGAGTTTCTCTTCGTGTTGCTGAAGTCGACAGAAATGTTTCTCCTCAGATCTCCGACTTGAGCCTTCGATCAAAACAACAACTTTAATAAAACTACAAATATTGTTTTCAAACTTGAAAATCACGTTTTAACTTGATACTTTGACTGAATTGGTTTAAATGCCCCTGAATTACTTCACGATCACAATCCATAGTCAACGTTTATCTCATTAACCTCAAAATGAATTATGGTTTTGTTTGATTTTGGCTCGGGTCGGACGTTCACCATATCTGTACAGAAGCATCATGTCTGTTCGTGAAATCATATCCAGATTATTGACGATAGTTTAGTTGAAACATTTCTCTCTTTTTCAGGAAGTTCAGGGTGTCGTCAGAATAAAAGCACCGCGTGAGGTTTGGTAAAGAGTCGGAGATTGTTCTGCGTCTTCCTGTGTTAATGAAATGTTTCATGTGCATCAGCTGACTGGAGCTTCAGGTCATTTAAATTAATTTCTCACTGACTCAGCACCGTAGTGAACAAGCTGTAAGACTGGTAGAAATGATTTTATTGTCAAGATGTTAATGCGGATGAGTTATGAATATTTTCCAACACGTCACTAAATGTTCAGCTGAAGACATCGATTCATCGCAGCGATGCTTTTTATTTCAAAATGTTTTTCTACACTGACTGTTTGTAACTGTTTTTAAAATGTTTCATATCGACTTTATCATTTCAAACACTAAAAACCACCGTCGTGTCATTTTCACCACATTTTGTACAAACTTCTGAAACCGAGTCGTTGTTGTTCAAACTCTTATGATTATGATTCATAATCTTAGTTTTACAGTCGACATTAGTCAGTTCACTAGTTTCTTTATTGAACCTTCTCCTTTGAATTTTGTTTTCCCAGAAAATCAACTTGAACAAACGTAGAAGAAGTTTTCATTCTTTTGATGACACCTTGTTTCTGATTGGACGAATGAAGGAATCGGATGAATGTTTGTAAAAAGGCATCGGACACTTGTTGACTTGTACAGTGATTCATCATCGTGGCCTTCGTGGTTCAAACTGCTGAGTCATCACATGTACTGTACACGTACTGTACACGTACTGTACATATTACTACTGTTCACTTCTGTTTCTACTCGTCAGGACAAAGTCAGTCTGTGGAGATGTTTGTTTTTTTAAATCTTCTTGTGACGTGAATCATCTTGACTGATCTTCGTCCTCTTGTCTCCACGACGACCGGACGCTCGGGTGTTTCCGGTGTCGACTCGTGTGAACTTGGAGAACTCTACGATTCTTTCTGTCGAACTTGTTTGTGTCGTCGTGAGTCACAGAGTTTTAATGTGTTTGTGTTGGAACAAATAAACTGTTGCAGTCAGGTTTCTCTTTCATTAAATGTTATTACAGTTTACTATGAAACAGGAAGCGAAGGGTTAAAAATGTTTCACCAGTTTATTCAGATGTTGATACTTTGTATCGGCCATAGAGATATATATATATATAACGAAATGTAACCAAGTCTCGATATTTTATAGTTTAACTATGAACTTTACTACAACAAACTTTAAATAAAAATAAATCTCAAATGTAATCATTCCGTTTGAAATGATGGAGAAAACTTTGACAAATAGAAAAATGTTAAAGTCTATGAGTGGATGTAGAAGCCGCTGACAGCCAATCAGACGTAAGTTTGATTGATTCCCCGCCCCAACGAGCCCAAAACAAGCAAACATTTTCTATTTTTCATTTTTTTGTTCATTTCTTTTCCCATTTCAAAACTGAAAAAATTGGAAATAGTTTTAATTTTATATTCATCTGACAAAACGAAAAATTTCATTTCTAGAAAACAATATTACATTTGAAATTTTCAAAACAGGAAATTGAAGTGACGTTGGATCAATTATCCTTGTGTAAAGGTAGATATGGATTCATACTGTATAATAATGCATATTATAATATTGCTTTACTCGAATCATGACGTCCGGTGATGAAACCACCGACTGCGCGGCATCGCCCCCTGCTGGCCGCGGGCCGTGTTACCGGGGAGGCGGTGTTACCGCGGGCGGCCGGCAGGGGGCGGCGGTCAGAGGTGAACTACATCCGGAGGACAGAAGAAGAAGAAGTTTGTTTTGGCGCGGGCTGTTTGTCTGACGCGTTGCTAACAGGCTGCTAACGGCTAACGAACATCCAGCGGCTGTGTCGCAGGCCGACCCCCCAGGTGAGTTACCTGCAGGACGTCACGGTGTGGTCAGGTGACGTCATCACAGAGCGGTTTATTACCGGTCGGTAGATTATAAACACGATGAAGCGGCCGCTCTGCCAGACTTCCGGTCAGAAACCAGGGTTTGTGTTTGTCCGTCGGTTCTACGTCACTGACCGTGAGACAGAAGGTGAAATAAAACGTCGAACGCATCGTTCAGGACGTGGGTTGTGTTCGGCGCGTGAATCAACACGTCACGATGTTTAGTTTGTTCCACACGTGTAACGTGAAACGCGTAACAATGAGAGCTGTGTGACGTCACGTCTACAGACCGAGACGTTAAATGGTCAGATTTTAAAATGGAGTCTGGTTGAACTGGTCAACACGGTTCCTCTGTGGTGGTGATGATGATGATGATTATTATACATAAATATTTATTGAAACGATCCATAAACCTGCATCATATCATATTATGTTCTTATTATTTGCAGTTCATAAACCCAGTGAAGTCCAGTGTCTGTGTCACTTTGTTAGGAACAGTCCAGTGAATTAAACTTTACAGTTTCTTTACGAGATTGAGTTGAATCACTAAGGTCAGAGGTCAGTGATGTTTCTGACGTCATCACAGTCCCTGAGACCTTTGACCTCTCTGATAGAAAACAGCTGATGGAGTCGACAGAGAGCAGGTTCGCTCACCTGCTGCAGCCAATCAGAGAGCTGACGAAGAACTGGGACATCGACGTGGCGTCAGAGCTCAACGACTATTTAGAAGAGGTGAGCTGCTTCCTGTCAACTGACATACACTGACAGTCACTGACAGACGCTGACAGATGCTGACAGACGCTGACAGACACTGACAGTTAGTGACAGACGCTGACAGACACAGACAGTCACTGACAGATGCTGACAGACGCTGACAGACACAGACAGACACAGACAGTCACTGACAGACACAGACAGACACAGACAATCACTGACAGATGCTGACAGACACTGACAGACGCTGACAGTTAGTGACAGACGCTGACAGACACAGACAGTCACTGACAGATGCTGACAGACGCTGACAGACACAGACAGATGCTGACAGACACTGAGACACACAGACAGATGCTGACAGATGCTGACAGACACAGACAGACACAGACAGTCACTGACAGACACAGACAGACACAGACAATCACTGACAGACGCTGACAGACACTGACAGACGCTGACAGTTAGTGACAGACGCTGACAGACACAGACAGTCACTGACAGATGCTGACAGACGCTGACAGACGCTGACAGACACAGACAGATGCTGACAGACACTGAGACACACAGACAGATGCTGACAGATGCTGACAGACACAGACAGACACAGACAGTCACTGACAGACACAGACAGACACAGACAATCACTGACAGACGCTGACAGACACTGACAGACGCTGACAGTGACAGACGCTGACAGACACAGACAGATGCTGACAGACACTGACAGACACAGACAGATGCTGACAGTCACTGACAGACACAGACAGATGCTGACAGACGCTGACAGACACAGACAGACACAGACAGTCACTGACAGACGCTGACAGACACAGACAGACGCTGACAGACACAGACAGACACAGACAGTTAGTGACAGACGCTGACAGACATAGACAGTCACAGACAGTCGCTGACAGACGCTGACAGACGCTGACAGACACAGACAGATGCTGACAGACACTGACAGACACAGACAGATGCTGACAGTCACTGACAGACACAGACAGATGCTGACAGACACAGACAGACACAGACAGTCACTGACAGACGCTGACAGACACAGACAGACGCTGACAGACACAGACAGACGCTGACAGACACAGACAGACACAGACAGTTAGTGACAGACGCTGACAGACATAGACAGTCACAGACAGTCGCTGACAGACGCTGACAGACGCTGACAGACACAGACAGACGCTGACAGTGACAGACGCTGACAGACACAGACAGTCACAGACAGTCACTGACAGACACTGACAGTGACAGACGCTGACAGACACAGACAGTCACAGACAGTCACTGACAGACGCTGACAGACACTGACAGACAGACACTGACAGAAACAGACAGACACAGACAGACGCTGACAGAAACTGACAGACGCTGACAGACAGACGCAGACTGACACTAACGGAGACTGAAAGACCAAAAAGGCGCAGTCACCACTGACTGTCTGTTGTCTCTCTGTCTGTAGTTGGATGACATGTGCATCACGTTCGATGGAGGAAAGACTCGACTGAACTTCGCGGAGGCGGCGCTGCTGATCCAAGGCTCCGCCTGCATCTACAGCAAGAAGGTGACGAGTCAGGGAGTCACCGGAAGTCACGTGATGACATGACGAATCAGAAGCTCACGTTGTGTTTGTCCACCAGGTAGAGCTGCTGCACAGCCTCGTTTACCAAACTCTGGAGAACATCAACGACAAGAACAAGAAGTGAGTCGGATATCAAACTGTTCATATCGTCAGAAATCAATGTTCATATCATTACATCATTTGACTGATGAAACTTTTGTGTCACTTTCAACCAGACGTAACAAACAGACGAGTGAGTCTCCACATGACGATGACACAGAGAGAGACGAGGACGAGGACGTGGTGAGAAACATTCTGACAACGAGCGTCTGTATATACAGTCACAAGGTATTGTGGGTAATGTAGGACGTCACTACCAGCATCAGAACATTCTCTGTGTTTCAGTTCACTCCGCTGGACATCGACGTCTCGGAGAACTCAAAGAAAAGTGAGATCAACAAGGTCAGTTCACCGTCTGTAGTTTCACCCGGTTCAGTTCAGTAACTGTAGTTTGACCCGCTTCTGTCTGTGGTTCTGTCTGTGGTCCTCAGACGGTGGATGTGGTTCCTCTTCCTCCTGAGTCTCTGATTCCTCCTGAAACTCACGTGAAACACAAACTCCCTCTCATCAGGTCAGACTGATGACACACCTTTCAGAATAAAAGACTACACAAACATTATCATCATTTGGAAATAAAAGGGTAATATCAGGAGTTCTTGTTTCTGTTTAATGAACCTCACTACAGTAAGTACAGTGTGTGTGTACGCGTGTGCGTGTCAGTCTGAAGGGGGAGGTCCTGTGCAGTCAGAAGGATTTCAGGATGAACCTGTTCATCCCGGGAGACGAGGACATGATCCTCCTCAGCGTCAGATCCTGGTCCAGTTTGGACAACAACCCACATCCTGCAGAGTCTTTGGTTCAACAGCAGCAGGAAGGTAAACCTGACCAACACCTCAGGGTCTCATCGGCCTCCTGACCGGACCTGACTTGAGTCTCCTCTTGGGTCAAACTGTCTGTTCTGTCGTCTGGTCGCAGAAGCCATGGTGGAAGTCGCTGATGCTGCGGATAACTTCTTCCCTTTAGAGGAAGACAACATGGAGCAGGAAGCAGAGGAACACGAACACGTGGACCGACTGCAGGTCATAACAACCGGGTTTCATCAATACTAATAACTTGTGATCCTGATGGACCTGTACAGAAATACATGTATAGATTCAGACTTTCCATTGGCTGCATTGATTCTGTACTGATTGATAAAACGTGTCTCAGGCCCCCTGCGTCGGCAGGATGATTCGAGAGAGACGAGCGGTCGAGATGGACGAGCGGAGGAGGGAGGAGGAGACGCCTGCTGTACGTCAACTCGTCTGAGAAATAAGTTCATTATTCAGCACTTTTTATTGTGATACGTATCCGATTTATAAAATATTTGTTCTGCTCGTCGTCTGTTCGTGTCTCAGGTGAACGTGTGGACGTTTCATGACCCGTATTCTGACCTCGGCGAGGACAAACCCTTGAAACCAGGTGAACCACAGACCCTCAGTTGTTTTCTTGAGTCGAGTTTCGTCCTCGTCACTCACAGTTTTTGATTCTTCTTTAGGAAAATGTTACAAGGTTCCCGACGGCCTGGATGAGGGAGGGAAGAGGAAACGAAGACGAGCTTCTCCCCTACAGGACTTTAGGAGCTGGTTCAGAGGAAACTGTGAGAACAGGCTGGATTTCAGTTTCACCGATGTAATGTTTTAGTTTCACTGCTGTAATTTGATGATGTTTCTTTTGTTGTTGCAGTTGATCCTCCTGAGCACAAACTAAAGAATGGACCCAGGTTTACAGGTTTGTTTTATTGATGAACTTAATAGTACTAACAGAGAAGACCAGAATCTGACTGACAATACAAACGTGTCATTTCATAAAAGTCCATCATGATTAAAGCTTTTAAAATTAAAAGCTAAACCTCATGAACAAAATTCCTGGAGAGACAGCTGACAGGAGCACACTGCAGGGGGCCAGGGAACTGGGAAATACGACCAGACCTGGTCCTCTGGTCCAGTTCCTGTCGTAAAGCTGACCGTCCCTTGAGAGGATACTGTGGAAGAAGTTTCCCGTGTTTTTTTTTCCCCTGTGTTGTGGAACTTCAACTAACAACACGGCGACTTAGAAAAGTGTATTTGTACTGGTTTTAAACCACAATAAAGATGATAATCGTTTGAATACAGTCAGGAGAAAACGTCAACATTGTAGATTAACGTGGCGGATGTGATTTAATCTGTATCTGTTGTTTGTGTGGAAATAAAACTGCAGCTTCTTCTGTTCCAGACTTGAACTACATGTATCTGAGCACGATGAAAGACAAACTGAAGACTCAGAGGAGGATCTGCAGAAAAGCAGTAAGACTTCACCACTGTCCCTTTTTAATGGGAATATTTAAATTCTTTACATTTAAAATACTGCTGCAGTTAGCATGCTACAGTATGCTAACATATGTCTGGTTCCTGGTCTCTCTACCAACTGACGGTTCCATAGTTTACAACAAGAGATAGAGAGATTATAGATGTTGCTATAGCAACGGTTGCTATGTTACAATCGCTCTTTGGGGGCGTGGTTTATTTCACCCTTTGATGTTGGTAGTTTCTCTTGATGTTGGTAATTCCCTTTGAAGGTCAAAGTGATGGACAGGCGATGACAGGAAACTGTTTCCAGCTTTTCTCCAGTTACTAAAGAAGCAAGATGAGTTAAGACCGAGAGTTTACAGAGAGTTTAAAGTTTTTCATTGAACAAGATCGACGAGGAGACGTCGCACACGATGGATCAAGAGGACATTTCAGTCCAGACTGTTCGTCCGCTCATCGAGTCTTTTTTCAAAAAGACGACAGCGGAGCAGTGGGGCCTGTTGAAGTCTGGCAGACCGGACGATGCCACAAAGGTGCAGCTGGCAGAACTTCTGATAAACATAATATCGACCGTGTCGACAGCCCTGGTAAAGGCTCTGGGACTTGCGTCCAAATCTGGATCGGAGGAGATGGTTCCGAGCAGTCTGGGCGACTTGATCCGTCAAAGTTTTTCACAAGGCAGCTCAAAAAGGTGTGACAGTTTGGATCAACTCACAGACCTGATTGATAAGGAGGTGAGGGAAAGTGTCAACTCTGGCTTACGCAACACCAGTGCAGCCTCTGGGGATCCTGAACTGAATCACTTCACTGAACCAAACAAACTGCAGAAAATGATCAGTTGTACCTGCAGAGTGTTGAAGACCTTCGCCGCCAACATCAAAAGCTTGTTCAAGCCTCGACCGCGTAAACAAAGACGCCTGACCACGCCCCCTCAGGCACGGGACCTTATTATACCAGTCAGTCTGAAGACCCCACTAGACTCTGACTTGTCATCTGTCACTTCTGAGGAGTCGATGGCCTTTACTGACCAGTCAAAAACCTCAAAGGTCTCATCAGACGGCAGTGTCGACACTCAGAAAAGTAAGATAGTCAAGAACGAGATTGACAAGGAGATGCGTGATGTCTTAGAACCTCTTCTGGACGACGTCCCTGATCCGGACTACAACATGCTGCAATCTGAAGTTTCTTCAGAGATCAAAGATGTTGCAGATGAAATTGCTCAGTTGATAACTGATGAGTTCATAATAGATAGAGAGTTGTCTGGAGAGGTAGGGCAGAAGATCAAGAACCTTTTTGAAAAGAATTTTGCCAAAGCATCAATTCTGAAGATACTGATAGAAGTCCAGAACAAATTCCAGAAGGAAACCAAAGTCCAAGACAGACAGGCAATAAAGTCATTGGTGTCCATTCTTGACTCTCTGCTGAAAGAGCAAAAGCAAAACAGTGGAAGTGACAAGACAAGACAAAGTTTCAATAAACTTTCACGTACCAACATTGTCGAGTTCACACAAGAATTCGCTGATCTCCTCTTTAAGCACACCACGGCTGGTTGGATTCCAGATACAGTCATGACTCCAGATACAGTCGTGACTCCAGATACAGTCATGACTTCAGATGAAGAGACGACACCGTGTGTTCGTGAGTCTCAAAAAAGCATGTATAGAGACATAAAGAACAAAGTCTCACAATTCCTGACATTGCTGAGATGGTGGATCAACAACCAAGTTGCCTCCCACAGGGACAGAGTGACACTCGCTTTGATGGGCAATGAAACATTGGCGACAACTGAGGCCTCAGCGGGGAACGTCGTGGAGGAAGCAAAAGCACAAACAGAAAAACGGACGAAGATGTACGTCAATGTACTCGTGGACCAGGTCGTCACAACCATCTATGCGAAAGCAAAAGTGACCTGCACCAGTAGCAACACATTGTACCTAACTCAACAACTGTTTGAGAAAATCTGGGCCGAGGTCAAAGACATCAGCGTAGATACCCCCTCCAAATCCTTCAGAAACCTTGACAAGGCTGTTTTCCAGGACCTGAGTAAGAGGTGGTCCTGTCCAGTGAAGCTACTGGTTTCCATTCGTTTAGGGGAACCAGAAGTTGAGAAGTGCATCGCCTGCTCCATCAGAAGTCGCCTGTACAAAAAACCAAGTGCCATCTGCAGATTCTTTTCCTCCATGAGAAAAGGCTTCTGCAACTGCTTCTCATGAAGAAACGTGACTGACGTCATTGATGTGACACGTACTATTCATTTGTTGTTTTTATTCTAGCTCCAGTCCGGCCTCACATCCAGGTGACCTCCCTCCACTGGTTTCTGTCCTTGAAGGGGTAGAGGCCAGTGGGGTAGGAGGTAACTTAGATCTGGGGAAGGACTCGAGCTATCGGGACCACCTCAGTTTAACAGGATGAACTCACAGCAGGATGACTAAGGGTCGAGTTCCTGCCCTGAGCCACGATGAAGTCACATTTATGGGATTCACATTCATGATGGAATTGATTCTGATGACTAACGGAGTGTTCACAAATAAGGTGACGCAAATTATTTGCGTGAGTAGATTACATACAAAGACGATTTAAAGATGCAAATAGACACTGATTCCGGTTCACTTGCGTCGGGACGCGAATGAATAACGTAGAGGAGCGAACTTAACCTATTTCGCTTCACTCGCTCGAGTTTAAATATTTCTGTCTCTCTCTCTCTTTAACTCTAACTCTCTCTCTCTCTCTCCCTCTCATGTATTTACATTACATGTCACTAACTTTGTGTTGTTTGCAGGTTAATTGTTCCTCAGCATTAAATGTCTTGGCTGTGAGTTCTCCCTGTTGTCTCCTGACGTGGTTAGGGTTTCATGTGTAAAAAGCCATGTAGCCACGAGGCTTTGCACTTCAAATTCAATAAAAAGAATAAAAATCAACTTCAAGTGTGTGCTGTCAGATTTATAAATCTTCCACTCAGAATGAAGCTGTGTTGTCTTAGCTCACTTAGATGAACCTTCACCTTCACCTGAATTGAGCTCCAACAAGCTGAAGATAGACACTGTGAAAGCTCCTGTCACATATTTTGTGAGACTCATCAGGTGCTGATGATACCGACTGTGTCCCTGCCTGTTCCAAAGGTCACTTTTTGGGGCCTGATTTCTAAATACGAGTGCCGTCCTGTTCTAAACGTTTTGGCATTTCCTCCTGAAAGTACTGTGTGAAAGCTGATTGGCTGACAAACAGAGCAGATCAAAGTACAGAGTGTGATGTCACTGTCAGCCTATAAGTGCATTCAATCGTGAAGATATTACCCAAAAAGTGCAAGAATCACGCGAGAACATTAACATTTACCAAACAGGCAAAAACAGCTTCAAGTGCTCCATTGTATGTTATGTAGGTTGAGGAGTAAGGTTCAGTCTGAACAGGTGAGTTTTCAGTCTGAAGCATTGAAGGGATTCTGCTGTCCTCATGTAAATGTAGAGATGTGACGGGATGTCGATGAGCGGTGGCTCCTCCCCTCCGCAGTGAGGGAGGAGCCAGCCGTTTGGCAGTAGCACAGCAGAGTGGACAGGCTGGGGTGTAAAGTTTGACCATGTTCTCGATGTAGGAAGGGCCTGAGCCATTCGCAGCACGCTATGCGAGTACTAATGCCCTGAATCGGATTTGAGCCACAACCTGAAGCCAAGCGAACAGAGCCCCGAGGGACCCCAGGGTTCAGACACAGATCCTTGAGGTTCTTGGTCATTGAGGTTGGATGTGAACAGGAAGAGAGTCGAGTCTGAGACTCCCAGTTGTTGGAGAATCTGCTGGTTCACAGAGAGGTGGAGCAGGATGACGACAGAGCAGAGGGAGTTAAGTTCCTCTGTGACCACTAGGGGGCGCTCTCTGTTGAGTGCCTTGCCTCGAATCCAGACTGGTGTGGGTCCAGAAAGTTGTTCTGGTGGAGATATGCAGAAACTTGGGTGAAGACAGTTCAAGTGTCCAAATAAATGGTTTCCTTTCAGGGTGTGTTGGTTTCTGATGAGGAGCTGAGGAGGACGTTCCTGCAGCCAGAGGCGGTGGGGCTCCAGCAGGGGGAGGAGCCTGTGGAAGGATTCAGACACCCTGACCTGTTCGGTAAAACTGATGTTGTTCTTCTTCCTGTTTGTTGTTCGTCTTTTGTAAAATTCACTTCATCTCCTTTCACTCCTTCAGTGCCTACGTGTCATCCAACCCTTCAATCTGTCTTCAAATTCATTTTTCATTTTATCCTTCCATGTTCCGATTCAGCTCACCTCAGTCTCCCTGTGATGTCGTGGAACTTTCAGTTGTTCCTCTGATTGACATTTAAATGAATCTTTCGAAGGTGGAGACGATGACGACGACGACGACTTCTCAGACAACGAAGTGTTTCCTGACGACGTTCCAGCCGAGTTTGGAGGAGGAACAGGTAAAACCATCGTACAGGTGGTCACAAGTGAACCTTTAAGTTGAACCTTAAATTTTAACATTAGTGGAGATAAGATAATGGTGAAACCAGTGTCTACAAATCAACGTTGTTTTTATTATGACAGAAAACAGACATTACATCATGGATAAACTGACTTGCTGTTTCAGCTCTAAAATCAATAACCTTTTAAAGATGATCATGACATTTCAGCTCCGGAGACGACGTTCGTCAGTTTGTGGTGATTGTGTGTTTCTTCTGTCTGCAGACGCTCAGAGGGACGAGCTGAGTTATGAAGATCTGGTGAAGCTTCGCGTGGTACGTTCATGTTCTCTCACGAAACTCAAAAATACTAAACTAGAAGAGAAAACTCCATGTGACAATTAAATGTACGAACTTCTGATAAAATAAATAAATGTAAAGATGAAACTAATATTACTGAATGTTTGAGTTTCGACTAGGCCTTGTTTGGTACCGACCTTCGTGACCGGTTCCTCGGACCACGGTCCGGATGTTCGTCTAACAGCTGATCAAGCTTGTGTGTGTTTGTGTCGTGGTGCGTTCAGGATCAGCTGGTGGTGAACTGTCGTGGCTACACTCAGGAGACGGCTCTGTCTCGACGAGTCAAGGACTGGGAGGAGAAGATCCGCCCTGAACTGAGTCTGCAGGTAAAACACTGGACACCTGACGACAATGCCATCTTCCCCGATGACAACTGGCCCCGCCTCCTCACTTCCTGTTTGTGGTGTTTTTTTTCCAGGAGGAGCGTCCGACATTTGACATCCGCGATTATGGAGACCGGATCGTCAGAGCGCTGAACGGCGTCGGCCACCGCAGGTCGTTCTCATCCATTGTTCACGGTCTGGACAACTTCGAGGCCTGCAAGTATCTGCTGGCTTCACTGCAGCTGGTAAATCCTCCTGTATATACAGTCGCTGATCGTCAGTTATTGATTATATCTCTAGTTATTGACGTTGTATATAAACTGTCTCTCAGGCGAACGACTCCACCGTAGACGTCCACAGCTCTGGGCATCTGGACGACAGTTTGGACTCGATGAGTTTGACTCTGCTCAGTTTTCATAGAGCGACCGACAGATTCAACTCCGACGGCTTCGGTTTGGAAACTGCTGCTTCACATTAAACCAACAGACGAACCTCTGATCTCACTTTAATGTTTATTAATAATCATAATCATGTCGAGGATTCATAATCAAGAATGTTTTAGTTGTTTCTTTGAACCAAAGATTAAACTTCTGACCGTCAAGTTCAGGAATCAAAGAGACTAGAAATATTTGACTGTTTGCTTCAAATATTTTCAGTTTTATATTTGTGACTCCTGAACTGTTTGTTTCTGTCAATATTCTCATTTCCTAAACAATAAAAAATGTAAGAGCAGCCCGCAACATCTAATGTTACTGGAGAAAATCCTCCGACTTCAGTTTGAAACATGCTCAGTTTGTTATCACAGACTTTTATAGAAACCACAGAATTTTGATATTTCACAAATAACACTTTTTTTTTGGGACATTTTCGTCCGAGAAACGTCTTTTGTCTTATTTATTAGACGATGACAGAGTCCGATTGGAGGTCTGGACAGTTGGGAGCAGACTGTGTCCTGGTCCTGGTCTCTGGATTCGTCTCTGGACTGAGCTTCTCAGATCATGATGTGGTTCTTGATGTGGTTCCGGACGCTCTCTGTGAGCTGGTCCTGGTCCTTGGTTCTGTTGTAGTAATCCAGAAACAGTCCGTCGGGGCTGATCAGGTAGATCAGGACCGTGTGGTCTACGATGTAGTCCCCGTCTTCGTCTTTGGCCCCGGCGCTGGCATACACTCTGTAGTCTCGCCCCGCCTCTTTCACCTCCTCCGACGTCCCCGTCAGTCCGATCAGACGGGGGTGGAAGTCTTTCACGTACTGGGCCAGCGCCGCCACGTCGTCCCTGTCTGGGTCCACGGTGATGAAGAGGGGCTGCACCGGCGGCAGCGATGTGTCGCGGTCCAGAGCCAACACCGCGGCGCTCAGCTTGTCCAGCTCCTCGGGGCAGATGTCGGGACAGTGCGTGAAGCCGAAGTACAGCAGCACCCAGCTGCCCAGGAAGTCCTGCTTGGTCCTGCGCTGCCCCCTGTGGTCCAGGAGGCTGTAGTTCCCCTGACCCAGCGCCACCTTCTGCAGCTGCTCGACCCGCTGCCGCCGCAACTTCTGCTGCTTCTCCACATACACGTACCACCAGGCGGCGAGGACGCCGCCGCCGAACATTAACGTCACCAACAGACGATTTCTCAGCTTCATTCGAGCTGCAGAACCGGACGAGTCGCTGCCGCGCACGGACCGGAACTGACGAAGAGGAGGAAGAGGAGGACGTCTACGCGGTCGGAGGAAGAGGAGGAGACTCACTGAGGTCAGAGACGTCTTCTGGACACGAGAGAGACGCAGCCCACCCACAATGCACCGCAGCAGTGACATCATCACCTCAGAACGTCCTGGAACAAACAATACGAGTGAACTCAGGTACAAGTACAACACACTGAAGTATCAGTACAAGTACAACACAGTGAGGTATCAGAGTACAAGTACAATACACTAAAGTATCAGTACAAGTACAAGACACAAAAGTATCAGTACAAGTACAACACTGAAGCGTCAGAGCACAAGTACAACACACTGAAGTGTCAGTACAACAACTCATGACAAATTTAAAAAATATACTCAATATTTATTTCTACAACAATAAAAACATTTTCTATAGAAACATTAAGCTCACCTGACCTCAGGTGACCTTCCTCTGCCGGGGGGTTCGGACGAGTCACACCCGGAACTCACGTCCCGCAGCTCGGCCGCTACAACACGCGCCTCCGGTGGTTTCACGTTCACCGCTGACCGGAGGCGTAACCGGGTCCCGTGACGTCACTCGGGTTAGTTTTCGTCAATGATCGTTAAGAACCGGTAGAAACGTGACGGAGAACCGATCCACCGTCCTCACGAATCCGACTCACTGCCGGTCGTGAAGCACATGAACCGGGTTTACATGAAACTGGTCCTGGTCGCTGATTCGACACAAACCCGGATGTTTTTTATTTGTGTACTGACAAAGATCGGAAGTGTTTCTCTAAATGTTTCTGTCTGTTCTTCTGTTTCACCTGCGACACAAGTGAAATAATAAAAATACATTTATTTACTATAAAAAAAAAATTCAACGAACATGTAGAGATTTCGTTTGTTTTTTCACATCAGCAGATTCGTTCATGTCCAGAGTTGCGACTCCGACACTCGCCGCTAGATGGAGACATTTGTCCGAGACCACAGGAAACACCGGCGCATACACACGTGACGTCTGAGCCTCGACACATACATGTTACATGTTACTGTGAACATGTGAACCAGCGGGTCTCTGCCACGTATCACTGATTCATAAAGTTATTTTAATATGTATTCATCTGTGTCTCAAGTGGGAGGAGTTTCAGAAACATTTTTGAAATTGTAATGATGACGACGATGATGATGATGATCAGCTGTCACAGGTAAACAACAACAACATCAGGTGACGACCGTCCTGAACATCTGGCCTCGACACCAGTGAAGCAGGAAGCCTGGTTGCCATGGTAATGTCAGGTTCTGTCTCATGAAGTCGCTTCACTTGTCACCGTGGTAAATCACCATGGTAACGGATGCTGAACCTCTAACCTGCTCCTGATCACAGGCGAAACTGTACCGACCAATCAGATCGGTGGAAAAACCAGTGTCAACGTTCTACAACAATGATCCAAACACTGATCAATACTTCTCAAGATTTATTCATTAAGATAATAATTTGTGATGACGTTTGACGTGTTACAGCAGCATGATAAAATATTAAGAACAGTCATAATATACAAGATGGAAAATAGTGTGTGTGTGTGTGTGTGTGTGTGTGTCAGGAAACAGTTAATGGTCATGTCATGGATGCTGGTTGGATATTCATGTCATGGACTGTGTGTGTCTGAAACATGTGACGTCGCTCAGCATCACTGAGCAGAGGAAGAGGAGGAGGAAATATAGGACATGAGGAAGAGGAGGAGGAAGAGGACTGCAGTATGAAACACACAGAGAGGAAACAGAGAAACCTGCAGCGTCTCAGCTCCAGGTATTTATTCACTGTGTGTGTGTGTGTGTGTGTGTGTGTGTGTGTGTGTGTGTGTGTGTGTGTGTGTGTGTGTGTGTGTGTGTGTGTGTGTGTGTGTGTGTGTGTGTGTGTGTGTGTGTGTGTGTGTGTGTGTGATGAAGGTGAAGCAGAGGAAGGTCGCTCAGCCTGGTGACTGCAGCTTAAAGAGACAGATCAGACCTGCTGCAGCCCGTTAGCCACATTAGCATGTGGATGGAAACACTGCGGATTCAGACTCGAACATCTCTACAGGTGTTGAATGGATTGTTTAGCATTTTAGCATGCTAACATTAGCGAAATAAGAGTAAACACAGCTGGGGATGAAATGTCAGGGGTCAGAGGTCACCACAGTTCATCCTGAGGGGAACCATGAATATCTGATCAATAACTGTATAAACATGACGACACGTTTCCAATTCCTCCCTAAAATATTTGGGCTGCATCAGTGTGACAGAAACCATTCCACATCCAGCCACAAGGTGGCACCTCTCCCTCCACTCCTGGTCACCTGACCTCCACCCACTCACACATCTGCTCCATCAGCTCCTGGCTCAGGTTCCTCTGGTTCTCTGGTTCTCTGGTTCCTCTGGTCCTGTGGTTCCTCTACTTCCACTGGTTCTTCCGCTCTCTGACTGGATCTCTGGATGTTCACTGAGGAGAAATTAATATTTCAGAAGCTGAGCGAGTGAATATTTGTCTGATTTGTTTCACTTGTCACTGGTTGTTTGATGTTCAGTTGTATTTTAACTTGAGTTCTGATGGTTTGTTCTTCATCTTCAGGCCTGAAGCAGAGATCGCTCAGTGATCAGTGATCAGTAACAGTATTGATCAGTGTGATCAGGTATTGGTGGAGTCGTGTCACGCCCCCCCTCCTCCCCCAGCCACATCTCTCAGCTCCAGGATGAAGAGGCAGCAGCAGCTCAATCTACCCGGAGCGTGAGGAGGCTTCCTGGGCTCCATCCTCCTCCTTCTCCCCCTCTCTCCTCCACCCCCCCCCCCCCCCCCCCCCTCTCGTGTGGATCACCCCCCCTCCTCCCCCTTCCCCCTCGTCTTGCTGCAGCAGCTGAAAACATGGACGGACTCCGGCTGCCTCCTGTCATAGAGGAGGTCCTCGATCCGTCTGGTCAGTGTTTCCTGTTTATTACATTTACACGGATGATGTCACAATATCAAACAGCTTATCAGCTGTTTCTATAAACAAACTGTGACAGTGGAGAAATGATCTGAATCGTCTGAAGTGAAACATCATGATGATTTCATCTGTCAACAAACTGCCTGTACTCTCACAACTTCCTGTTTCACAATAAAAGTCTTCCTGCAACGAGATGCACCATCACCTTCATGGATGAAGAGTGTGTTTGATTTGTTCACCACCTTTTACCACATGACCTGATGTTCTGTACCACGTGACCTGTCCGGTGTCTGATTCTGATCTCAGAAACACATGATCGAGAGATCATGTGATTTATTTCTGTGTCCAGACGAACTGTGTGAGCTGAAGGTGAACAAGGAGAGGGAGGAGGAGGAGGAGGAGGAGACGCTGGCAGAGGGAGAGAAAGGTCAGCAAGAGGAGGAGAGGGAGCAGAAGGATGAAGAGGAGGAGGAGGTGGAGGTGGAGGAGCTGAGAGCTCAGCTGCTGCAGATGCTGCTGGAGCTGGAGGAGACGAGGGAAGTTTCTCAGAGACACGAGGAGAGTTTCCTGGAGGTGCAGGGTCAGTGGCACGCTATATACATAATCAATTAGTAATTAGTAATTATTTCACAATGTGCTGAGAACATCTGTTAAATATTGAAACAAATGTATTTGGTTGAATCCAAATGTTCAACTTGACTTTTCTTGTCTCAGGTCTGTTGGAAGAAGAGCGACTGGCGAGCGCTCACCAGGCCGAGAGCTTCACCAGACAGATCCAGAGTCTGCAGAGTAAATATTACCTCCCCTGACTCCTCCCATGACTCCTCCCACAGCTCCTCCCCTGACACCTCCTCTTCTCTCCCCTGATCCCTCCTCCTCCCCTCTGCTCCTGCTCCAGCTCAGCTGTGCTCAGCCCAGGAGGAGATAGACGCCCTGGAGGAGGAGAAGGAGAGCGAGCTGGAGGAGGCACAGGAGGAGGTGCGCTCGGCGCAGGAGGAGGTGCTGCTGCTGCAGCAGGCAGCGGAGGAGGCGGCGGCCGAGCGGGAGAACGACATCGCCTCCCTGCAGGAGGAGTTGTGTCGCCTGAGGGCGGAGCTGCAGCGTCGCCACGCTGCGGCGCAGAAGTACGAGCTGGAGGTCACGTCGCTGAGGGAGGAGATCAGCGTTAAGAGGAGGCTCACTGGTGAGGAGCTCAGTTAGCCTAACTTAACATAAAGACTGGAAACTAAAGGAAATGGCTAGCCTGCCTCTGACCACCTGAATATTCTGTGTGCAGGTGAGACGAAGCCGCTGACGGACGAAGTCGTCCACCTGACGGACGAGCGTCAGACTCTGAGCAACGACAACGAGCAGCTGAGCAACAAAGTGGAGCAACTGCGGCAGCAGCGAGACACGTGAGTGGTCGAACCAGCTGTCAATCAAACCTGACGTACATCATGTGATGAACATGAGGCATGAGCTCACAGCAGGAACGTTTCCCTTGGTTGAACAGGTGTGATGACCTGTACCTGGCAGTCAGAGCAGAGGGCAACACTGAGCACCAGCAGGCCGACCAGGTGAAGGTGAACTCTTACATCAATTTGTCCCAGGACCCAAAGGTCGGAGGGTCAGAAGTCAACGTCCTGAAGGTCAAGCTGAGAGACGCCGAGGAGACGATTGACAGGGTTCAGATGGAGGTAAGTTTACTAGACTATATACAGACGATCAATAACTATACACAGATGATCATTGACTATATACAGACGATCGATAACTATACACCGATGATAAGTGACTATATACAGACGATCGATAACTATACACAGATGATCAGTGACTATATAAAGACGATCAATAACTATACACAGATGCTCAATAACTATACACAGACGATCAGTGACTATATACAGACGATCGATAACTATACATAGATGATCAATAACTATACACAGATGATCAGTGACTATATACAGACGATCAATAACTATAAACAGACGATCAATAACTATACACAGATGATCAGTGACTATATACAGATGATCGATAACTATATACAGACGATCAATAACTATACACAGAAGATCAGTGACTATATACAGACGATCGATAACTTTATACAGACGATCAATAACTATATACAGACGATCGATAACTATATACAGACGATCAATAACTATACACAGAAGATCAGTGACTATATACAGATGATCAATAACTATATAAAGACGATCAGCGACTGTATATAAAGACGATGTCGTGGTTGTAACGTCTCTCTCCGTCAGTGTGATGGTCTGAAGGACGAGCTCTCCGAGCTCCAGCAGCTGTACAACGGCAGTCGACGGGAGCGAGCGACGCTGGAGCAGGAGCTGCAGCGCTACAAGGCCGAGCTGCAGAAACTGGCAGCCAGGAAGTCACAGGTGAGAGGTCAAAGGTCAACCGTCCGTCCTGACACATGTGTAACTACTTGAACACCGAACATCAGGAAAGTGTCTGCAGAGGAACGTTCGTCTCAAACTGAGGGGAGAAGGTCATGTGAAATAATTTAAAATCCAAGGTGAGTGTGAAACAGAATGAGACACCAGGACCTGGAGGAGGAGATTCTGTCTGCATGTGGACGCCTCATCGGTCATTTTGCTTCCTGGTTTGCGTCTCTGCTCATGTCGCCAGTTGAACTTGACAGTTGAACTTGACGGTTGGACTTGACGGTTGGACTTGACAGTTGGACTTTACGGTGGGACCCGACAGTTGGACTTTACGGTTGAACTTGACAGTTGGACTTTATGGTGGGACTTGACGGTTGGACTTGAGGGTTGGACTTTACGGTGGGACTTGACAGTTGGAGTTTACGGTGGGACTTGACGGTGGGACTTGACGGTGGGACTTGACAGTTGAACTTTACGGTGGGACTTGACGGTGGGACTTGACGGTGGGACTTGACAGTTGAACTTTACGGTGGGACTTGACGGTGGGACTTGACGGTGGGACTTGACGGTGGGACTTGACGGTGGGACTTGACGGTGGGACTTGACGGTTGGACTTGACGTTGGGACTTGACGGTGGGACTTGACGTTGGGACTTGACGGTGGGACTTGAGTGTGAAGTTTACTTGTCTCTGTACTAATCCTAGAACTGGATTTGGAACGTAAAAGTTGAGACTTGTTCCTGGACTCGATTCGGGACGTACCTTCCATTTTGTCTTGGGACCTGATGTCATTCGTGACTTGTGACTTGAGGGTCAACTATTCAGACGGAACGAAGAACCTGCCTGTTGAAGACTCGACTTGTGATTTGAGATTTGATTCAGGACTTGATTTGAGACCTGCCTGACTTGATGTCGAACTTAACTAGAAGGTCAAGACTTTAGTGTCGACACTTGATTTGATGTTTGACAGTAACAGCATCTGCGCCTCTTCATCCTTTCACTCCCTCATGTTTGTAGCCGTCGGTTCAACCTGCAGCTGCTGAAGTTCCACAGTCGTCGTCGTAACAGATCTTTAAAAGAGAAGATGTGGATGTTAGTAACTTTACTCCTGCAGTCATCAAACTTCTTCATCTCGTCTTTAAGCATCTTCGCTGTCGTTCTCCTTCCTGTTTCCTTTGTCTCTTCATCTTTTTACAACATTACCATTGTTTTGCATCAACTTGACACAAACTTGATCAAATTTGATGGTTTTGATGCTCGACCTTCTTCTTCCCTGCTCATTGTTTTTTCACTGTTTTTCTTCGCTGCTCGTCGTCGCCGTCCCTCACATCCTCAGACTTTATTATTCTTCTGATTATTTTACGGTTTTATTTCCTCTCCCCACACTCCTGCCTTTTGTCTTCTTCCCAGAACTGCACTCGTCCGTCTGAGCCCCCTGTTCTCTCCATCCCCTTCATAGGAATGATTGTTATAGTGGCCTTGATTTGGTGCTGGTGGGAGGAGCTGGCGTCCTAGAGGGGACCAGGTATGGCCACGCCCTTTTTCTCTACCAGACGCTCTGCCTTATTTAGCAGTGCGTGTTGTCTGGGTGGTTGAAAACAGAGATTTTGTTAAATTTCCTTTTTTAAATATGTCTCGTCTGGAAAAAGGTTGTTGACAAATACATTTATATCGTCTATAAAATATATATCATCACAATTAAATACAATAATGTTGAGGTATTTTAGCATCTTACAACCCGATGGAGTGAACGTTTCTCGGTCTTCTCATGATCGATCTCCGCAGTAGTTCGTAAAATAAGTTTCCTATAAGTCAAACTTTTCTGTTTTTATCGCTTTTATTGACTCAAAAATCTCATTTTCGCAGCCGTAAATCACGATGATCATGTTAATGATCTGAATCTGCTCCATGTTCACTGTGGTTGTTGCACTGCTCAGTGTTCGTCTGCATCACCGCCACCTGGTGGACGGGAGTGGAACAATGTGTCGTTCATTCGTCAGCAGGAGGATTTTTGTCTGATCTGCTTCGGTCTTTAGATCACGGAGGAAACAGGAGAACAAGATCAGATCCGCAGTAAACGTCAAGTTCCTTTACAAAGTTTATTTGTAAATATAAATATATATATATATATATATATTTATACATATTTATATTACATATATCTACTGTGTGTGTGTGTGTGTGTGTGTGTTATTATTATTATTATTAAAACAACAGTTATAGTTGCTGCTAAAATCAAACACGCGTCATCACTTCACTTCATATTGTTTACGTGTGTGTGTGTGTGTGTGGAAACCATGATTTAATTATTTTATTATTGTTATCTTAATTTTTTCATAGGAAGCTTATTGACTCATTGGCAGATGTTAGCTTAAAAAAAGTAAATTAACTTAATTATTTTTGTTGAACCAACCATCAAGTTTTGACACTGACTGTGAATAATTTCAAACAGCAGATTGAATTGAAATATGATTTATGAATGTTGATAAATGTTTGCTTCCGTCTCTCGCTCTGTCTCAGCAGACAGACTCTGAAGGCTGGAACCTGGCGGTGGCGGCGGTGGCTGTGGCGGCCATCTTGGTTCTGGTCGTCCCCAGCTTCACCAGAGCCTGAGGACGACCTCGCTGGGTGACCTCTGAGGGACCTCTGGAACTACTTAGCGCTGCCCTCAATCTTGTTGCCGTCCTGATGTCTGCTCGTCGCATCGCTCCGTGCCGTGGGATGCCGCCGCCGCAGCGGTTTGAGCGGAACGCCGCAGACGTCAGTGAGCATTGGAGGAAAAGCAGCGAGTTTAATTCACAGTTGTCCGTTAAGACTCTTCAACTCCCCCTGCAGGTCAGAACTGTACAGACGCTTTTCAAACATCCACCGTCATCGTCAAAGATACAATGTCCTCAATAATTAACGATCAGTTGCTATAAATGTTTTCCAAAAGCAAAACGTTATATCATCACATGGATGAGATGAAGCGATGTGAGAAGTTCAGTCTGTTCTGACTCTGACGTGTGACATCGACGACTCGCTGCAGTTTGAGACGTCAGAAGAGAAAATGTTGAAAACCACCTGGTTCGTCTTCAAACGCTTCTCATATCATGTTTATTATCTTTAATGTAACTCGTAACTAAAGATGTCAGAGAAATGTCGTAGAGTAGAAAGTACAATATGAAGTACTAATAATGAAATACTCAAGTACTGAACTAAACAAATACATTTAAAAAGTAGTGGAGTTGTGTTTTCCTCTGAAATGTGGAGAAGTATATTTACACGAAATTAAAAAGATTCAGATCAGAGTCTCTTAAATATTAATTTAATTAATAAATGGTTAATTAATAAATTTCAGGATTCTAATGTCGCAATATTAGTTTTAATTCAAAAGTAAAAATTAAAATAAGAAATTTTACCTTTTTGTCAAAAAACAAATAGTTTCAGACTGGATGAAAATAGTTTAGTGATAAAATGGCAGCAGATCAAATCAGATTTAAAGTTTATGATTCATCTTTCTGTTGATGCTGAATTTCATCTTGTGTTTATCAAAAATCTCCACTCATTTTGTAGCATGAGGATAAAGAGCTTTATGAAAAATGTATTTACTTAAAATTAAGTTTATTTTAAATTTAAAACGTGTATTTGTTTGTCTTGAGTGCAACAGATACTATTTTGTACATTAACAGAAGTTCAAAGCACTTTATTTAAAATCCTAAAGGTTTATTTATTGAGATTAATCTTTTGTGAGATTATTTGTGTCGACGGATTCACTGTGGCAGTTTTACAGTTTTTAAGATTGTTCTTTAAATTTCAGACTTCTTGCACAACGTCGAACAGTTTGACTTTATTTAGGTTATTTGAGTTAAACGGTGAAAAATTTGTATTTGTTGTAGAAAATATGTTCAGAATGTAAAAGTCTTAGATTACTGTTTATACGTTACACTGTCAAACTTTTTATTAAAAGTGTCAGATATCACTTATGAAAACAGTAAAGTGAAGAGGACCGAGTACGGAGCCTTGTGGGAATGAGTTTTTCGTCTCAACCTTATAAGTTTTTATTTATATCTCCAGTAGATAATAAGAGATGAACTGATCCGGTCCAGTCGGTACTAAAGTGTCAGTGCTGGAACTCAGAGGAACTAACGCATCACATCCGGGTCAGAATGAACACCTTTTCTTTTGTTCAGATTTTGTAGCTTTAAATGATTAAATATTGATGATGATGAAATATCACCGTCCTCTTTTCTTTGCAAATGGACGAGTTTCTGCCTTTGACCGGAGCCTGATTGAGGCTCGATGTGTTCACGTTGAAGTTGAGACCAAATTATCCTAGAAACTATAATCAGATGTTTAATAACTGACTGTGATCCTGTTCAGTTTGGAATCAGCCTCAAACTGTTTGAGTTGATTTGTGGAGATGATGCATGAGGCCGTCACCAATAATCAATATGTTCAAAGTACCAGACGGTCCACTTCCTTTACTGTATATCATAAACATATGTACAGTATATGACTGATTCATTAGAAATGATCAAATCCTCTGTAGCTGAAATACATCAAACACTGTTCTGTGTTTGAATTTACACCTCGGATGAATCTTTTAATCTTTCATGTGTAGGAATCAGATCGTTAGTTATTTAAGAAGTATTTGATTGTTAATGATTTACAGTTTCAACTGCTCATGATCAACAGCATGTGTCATTAAAACCTTTCTATAAAGTTTTGCATGAGACATTAGACAAGATTATTACTGTGTTGTTACTAAAGGACAAATAGATTCTGTTCACATTATTGGTTCTGGGGTTTTGATTATCAGTGTTAATGTCTAGAAGCTCTCTGTGTCTCTGGGCTTCCACAGAACTGACTCTACAGTTTGTTGTCGTCTTGTGTCTTCATGTCAATAATGTGTCAGAACTTGTCATTTCACATTTTATTTGTGACTAATGCGTCAAACATCGGTGTCGTTGTGTAAAATGTTGTCGAATATGAACGTTGATGGGAGAAGTGAGTTATGGCAGCGACTCTTCAAGGCTTTATTGTTTCTGCATGTTTGTAAAAACACTTTGTTCCTATAAAGCGCATGAAAACACTCTTGTGTTATTCCTTTTATTGATACTTAGTAATATTTGTAGTGTAAGTTCAGTTCATAATAATAATAATCAGACATGAACAGACTAATAATAAAAACTCCATCTTGTCACGTGGTTTCATTTAATGAGGATTCATTTTCTCTAGAATGACGTCATCGGTGACGGGGTGTCTCCCCCCCCGGGTGTCCCCCCCCCCGGGTGCCCCCCCCCCCATTCGTGCCCCTCCTCGGGTTCGGAGCCTCTATAAATACCCGGAGGTGTCACCGCAGCTGCGGGGCCACGGGCCCGGTGCTGGTCGGGGGGGGGGGGGGTTCCGGCGGGACCCCGCCCCGCCGCCCCGCCGCCGTCCAATGAGCGCCGGGCTGAGCGGGTCTGTGGGGGACTGCGTGTGTTTGGTCCTGACAGGAACATTCCTCAGAGTCCGGATCAGTGACGCTGAGCTGTTCCAACCTCACGGTCTCTTCTCCTGCAGCCGCCGCCTGCGCGTCTCCAGCGGGACCGGGACCCGAGCGCGTCCGGAGGAAGACCCCCCCTCTCCCCCTCTTTACTCTTCATCTCTTCCTCCCGGGGCTCAGACACAGGACCGGACTCTCTGTGACTCTGGATCTGGATCTGGATCTGGATCTGGATCTGGATCTGGATCTGAGCGCAGCGCGCACAGTTTGACGCTTTACGCAGACTTTGGTGAAGTGTGTCTCGGCTCCTCTCCTCCCTCTTCTCTCTCTTCTCTTCTCTTGTCTTCTCTTCTCTTGTCTTGTCTTCTCTTGTCTTGTCTTCTCTTCTCTTCTCTCCTCTCCTCCCTCTTCTCTCTCTTCTCTTCTCTTCTCTTCTCTTCTCTTGTCTTGTCTTCTCTTCTCTTGTCTTCTCTTCTTTTCTCTCCTCTCCTCCCTCTTCCTCTTCTCTTGTCTTCTCTTCTCTTGTCTTCTCTTCTCTTCTCTCTCTTCTCTTCTCTTGTCTTCTCTTCTCTTGTCTTCTCTTCTCTTCTCTCTCTTCTCTTCTCTTGTCTTCTCTTCTTTTCTCTCCTCTCCTCCCTCTTCCTCTTGTCTTCTCTTGTCTTCTCTTCTCTTCTCTCCTCTTCTCTTGTCTTCTCTTCTTTTCTCTCCTCTCCTCCTTCTTCTCTTCTCTTCTCTCCTCTCCTCCTTCTTCTCTTCTCTTCTCTTGTCTTCTCTTATCTTGTCTTCTCTCCTCTCCTCCTTCTTCTCTTCTCTTCTCTTCTCTTCTCTTCTCTTGTCTTCTCTTATCTTGTCTTCTCTTCTCTTCTCTTCTCTCCTCTCCTCCTTCTTCTCTTGTCTTCTCTTCTCTTCTCTCCTCTCCTCCCTCTTCTCTTGTCTCGTCTTCTCTTGTCTCGTCCTCTGTCCTCGCTCCGTGTGGTTCCGGACCGGGAGGCGGCGTCATGATGAGCAACAGCGGCTTCATGGAGCCGCAGTTCTACCAGAGCAGCGCGGAGCGCGGCGGCGCGGGGGAGGAGGAGGAGGAGATGCCCGCCACCGAGAAGGACCTGGCCGAGGACGCGCCGTGGAAGAAGATCCAGCAGAACACGTTCACCCGCTGGTGCAACGAGCACCTGAAGGTCCTGAACAAGCGGATCAACGACCTGCAGAAGGACCTGAGCGACGGGCTGAAGCTCATCGGGCTGCTGGAGGTGCTGAGCCAGAAGAAGATGTACCGGAAGTACCACAGCAGACCCAACTTCCGCCAGATGAAGCTGGAGAACGTGTCCGTGGCGCTGGAGTTCCTGGAGCGCGAGCACATCCGGCTGGTGTCGATCGGTGAGTGAGGAGGTGTCAATCAATCAATCAGTCAGTTGGTTATTGATCCGGAGACGCGTGCTGAGGCCTGTGATTGGTCCACAGGTTTATCATCCACCTGTCAATCAGCTGCACATTTACATACCATCAATCAACATTATAATATTATTAATATTAATATTAATATTACGACAGGGCGTGAAGACAGACTGAGGTCCATCCTCACAGGGCGTGCGAACAGGAGTGTGTGTTGGAAGTTGTTCTGGAAACAGGAAGTGAAACAGGAAGTGAAGGTTCAGTTTCAGCTCCATAATCTGGACTGACGACCTGTAGTGGATCTGTACCGGGTCTGTACTGGTCTTTACTGAGTCAGTACTGGTCTGTACTGGTGTGTAGTGGTCAGTTCTGGTCAGTTCTGGTCTGTGCTGGGTCAGTTCTGGTCTGTATCGGTCTGTAGTGGTCAGTTCTG
>NC_061526.1:24810000-24827500 GCF_022379125.1 Scophthalmus maximus
ATAAAAGAAATGATTTGTTTGAAGGATGACGTCACAACATTTGTACATCATCAACATACTAATGTAAATCCAAAATGATTGTGGTTCATTTGGCCAATAAGTGACGTGAAGAATTACAGAGGACCCAGGATTAAACCCTGAGGTTCTCCAGAGTCTCGGATTTGATTGGAAGGATTTGGAATTATGAAATAAATATGTATTTACTTATTTGTGAACGAGTTGATACTTTTAATTAACATTGCAGAAAGGATGTAGACAAGAGACAATATGATAAAGTGTCATATTGATGTTCTGTGTGAATATAAATGTTTTGTCTCTGTGCGTCAGGTGACCATCGGTGAAGGAAGTCATCCGGAGAACGTGAAGGTTTACGGTCCCGGTGTGGAGAAGACGGGCCTGAAGGCCAACGAGCCGACCTACTTCACCGTGGACTGCAGCGACGCCGGACAGGGTCAGAGTTCAAACCTCCGCTTTTAGCTTCCCAGCGTTTTGATATTCACGTTTGATCGGACAGTCTTTCAGAGTTCGTCAGAGATGAAGTTTATTGGTCGATTGTTACTTCAGGTGACGTCAGCATCGGGATCAAATGTGCTCCGGGCGTTGTCGGACCTGCGGAGGCCGATATCGACTTCGACATCATCAAGAACGACAACGACACGTTCACGGTGAAGTACACGCCCCCGGGCCCGGGACAGTACACCATCATGGTGCTGTTCGCCGACCAGGTGAGAGCCAGACGCAGATCAGCGACCTCTGAACACTGTCGGACACGAGGAGGCGTCAAACTCACCTGTCATGTTCCAACAGGAAATACCCATCAGCCCCTTCAGAATCAAGGTGGATCCGTCCCACGACGCAGCTAAAGTCCGAGCAGAAGGACCCGGACTCAACAAGACGGGTGAGACTTCACAAACTGGGGGATATTTCATTTACATAAATATAATTGATTTATTACTTACTGTGAGAGTATACAAAAGGAACACACCACACTTCCTGTGTGATGTCGTGTGTTGACGTGTGTGTTTTGCGTTCAGGCGTCGAAGTGGGAAAACCTACTCACTTCAACATTTACACCAAAGGAGCAGGAAAAGCCAAACAGGAGGTTCAGTTTGCCGCCGCAGCTCAAGGCGACGCCGTGCGAGACTTCGAGATCATCGACAACCACGACTACTCATACACTGTCCGCTACACGGCCGTCCAGCAGGTGAGGCCACGCCCCCTCCTCCCCCTGCAAGCTGATTGGATGAGAGGAGTGTGTTGTGTGTTGACTGTGTTTCTCTCAGGGGAATGTGTCCGTCTCGGTTTGTCATGGAGGAGACGCCATCCCCAAGAGTCCCTTCAACATCAGCGTGGCCCCGCCCCTCGACCTCAGCAAGGTCAAAGTCCAGGGGCTGAACAACAGTAAGTTGTGTTTCATATTAACATACATTTTCATCCATTTATTGAAAACTGCATCAACCAGAATTTATAATACAGGAAAAAAATAAAGAAGTAAATGTGATATAAATATACATGATATAAATATACATGATGTGAATTTAATTTGTGTCTGTTTTCTCAAACTGAAGAGGTGGATGTTGGGAAGGATGAGGAGTTCACCGTCAGTACACGAGGAGCTGGAGGTCAGGGCAAACTGGAGGTCAGGATCACCTCCCCGTCACGTCGGCCAATCCCCTGCAAGCTGGAACCGGGCTCGGCCAATGAGCTTCACACGGTGAAGTACATCCCCCCCGAGGAGGGGTCGTACCGAGTGGACGTCAGCTATGACGGAAACCCCGTCCAAGGAAGTCCATTCACTGTGGAGGGCGTCATGCCGCCTGACCCCTCGAAGGTGAGACCAGTGACACGCCCCCTGAGGGCAGAGACCAGTTAGAGACCAGTTCAGCGCCCCCTGCAGGCAGCTAATGTCTTTGTGAATCATCTGGAATCTGACTCTTCTATTTTACTTGAACCCTCCAGGTGCGAGCCTACGGTCCAGGTCTTCAGGGCGGTGTTGTGGGGAAACCGGCTCCCTTTGCCATCGACACAAAGGGAGCCGGTACCGGTGGTCTGGGTCTGACGGTGGAGGGGCCCTGCGAGGCCAAGATCGAGTGTCAGGACAACGGTGACGGGTCCTGCTCTGTCTCCTACCTGCCCACCGAGCCCGGCGAATACGCCATCAACATCCTGTTCGCGGACCAGCACATCCCCAGCTCCCCCTTCAAGGCCGTGGTCCAGTCCGTGTTCGACCCCACCAAGGTGACGGCGAGCGGCCCGGGCCTGGAGCGAGGAAAAGTCAACGAGGACGGATCCTTCACGGTGGACTGCTCCAAAGCCGGAGAGGCTGAGCTCACCATCGAGATCATCTCTGACTCTGGGTCCAAAGCTGAAGTTCACGTCCAGAACAACAGCGACGGGACCTACTCCATCACCTACATCCCCCAGTTCCACGGCATGTACACCATCACCATCAAGTACGGAGGACACGCCGTGCCCCAGTTCCCCATCCGCCTGCAGGTGGACCCGGCCGTCGACACCAGCGGAGTGAAGGTCTACGGACCAGGAGTCGAACCCAGAGGTGAGCGTCTAAAGATGCATTCATTGTTTTACCAAACATGAATCCAGAAGCAAAATGTCTTGATCTGATGAGATCTTAATAGATTCAGATCCGAAAACTCAGATTTACAGTTAAACTCTATGAAACAATCAAACAACGAGGATCCAGAGATTCATCGTGAGTTGCTGCAGAGACCAGAGTCACATGACTGTAGACACCTCATGAACTCCTCTTGTTCCCTGCTGCTGTGAATATACTGGAGAACAGACGTGATGTCACTGAGACTCCTCCCACCTCTGTCTGTTATGAAGGAAGTTGAAAACGTTCTGTTGATGAAGGTTTGATTTGACGTGTCTGTCGTCCGCAGGCGTCCTGAGGGAAGTGACCACACATTTCATCGTGGAGGCCCGAGCGTTCTACAAGAGCGGCAGCCAAATCAAAAGCTGCATCTCGAATCCATCGGGCGCCAACACAGACGCTTACATCACCGACAAGGGCGACGGGACGTATAGGGTGGAGTACACGCCGTACGAGGACGGTGAGGAAACAGACGGGAGCTGGTGTTGGTTGTCTGAGGGAGTTTACTGGTCTGAATGAACATCGTGTGTGTGTGTGTGTGTGTGTGTGTGTGTGTGGCCTCGACTCAGAGTCAGAGCAACACAGATGAACTCTGGGTATTTTTAGCTACAGCCAGATGCTTTTCCACTGATAGTAACGTGTGACATATTGGAGCCCAGTGCATTGTGGGACAGGAATCCTCCACCAGGCTTGTGTCGTCTGTCAGTCGCTGATCGTCTTTATATACAGTCAGTGATTGTCTGTATATACAGTCAGTGATCGTCTGTATATACAGTCAGTGATCGTCTTTATATACAGTCACTGATCGTCTTTATATACAGTCAGTGATCGTCTTTATACACAGTCAGTGATCATCTCTATATACAGTCTGTGATGAAACTGGACCTCAGACCTGATACTGATCTGGATTCTGTCTCTGGCTGCAGGTTTGCATCTGGTTGAAGTTCTGTTTGACGAGGTCTCCGTGCCGACGAGTCCCTTCAGGGTTTCTGTGACCGAGGGTTGTGATCCCAGTCGGGTCCGAGCCTACGGTCCGGGTCTGGAGGAAGGACTGGTCAACAAGCCGAACCGCTTCACCGTCGAGACCCGGTGATTTCACAGAATAGTTTTGAAGACTTGATACAAATGTTTCAGAAAGCTTTGGTCTGTCCTGACCATCCTGTCTGGCCTCAGGGGAGCTGGCACCGGGGGGCTCGGCCTCGCCATCGAGGGTCCGTCTGAGGCAAAGATGTCGTGTAAGGACAACAAAGACGGCAGCTGCAGTGTGGAGTACATCCCCTTCACTCCCGGAGACTATGACGTCAATATCACCTTCGGAGGTCTACCTATCCCAGGTGATTGGTCCACCTCAGTGAAGCCCAGAGTTCGGACCTGTTGGGTTGAGATTGTTACAGGTTCAGTTACCTGGCTCTGTGTGTTGTAGGAAGCCCTTTTCGAGTCCCAGTTCGAGAGCTGGTGGACCCCAGTAAGGTGAGGTGTTCAGGTCCTGGACTGGGGAGTGGAGTCAGAGCTCACGTCCCTCAGACCTTCACTGTCGACAGCAGCAAGGCGGGAGTGGCGCCACTGGAGGTGCAGCTCTACGGGCCGACGGGTACATCTACAAACACAACACTGACTCCCTGGACTTTACTTTGGAAGAAGTGAACAACATTGTTCTCACACGATGACACGTTTCTCCCCAGGTGTGGCTGAACCAATCAGCATCACCGACAACGGGGACGGAACTCACACGGTGAACTACACTCCTGCCAGCGACGGCCCGTACACGGTGTGTGTGAAGTACGCCGACCAGGAGGTTCCTCGCAGGTCAGTGTGGAGGTCAGTCTGGGGCCAAGTCTTGATCCTCGTCGTCCAGGTCTAACTTCTCAAACCGTCTCCTCAGTCCCTTCAAGATCAAGACGCTGCCGGCTCACGATGCCAGTAAAGTTCGAGCCAGTGGTCCAGGTCTGAATGCGTCCGGGGTCTCGGCCAGTCTGCCGGTTGAGTTCACCATCGACGCCCGAGACGCTGGAGAGGGACTGCTCACGGTCCAGATACTGGTGAGTCACAGTGGATCAATGATGCCTTCAAGCCAGCTCTGAATTCAGAACCTCAGAATGTCTTAAGGTCTTTTCCATGCAGAGAATCCTTCAGTGATGTTGTTGTTGTTTTCTTTCAATGAAGAACCTGGTAAATTACGTCAGGATCCAACTGACAATCTTCTTCTGGATCCTTCAGGACGTCGTAGATCTGATCAGTACAGATTCAGTTCAAGTTGAAAGTTTAATGGTTAAATAAAACTGATCGCAGGTTTTAAAGCCTCCGACCAGAGCTGTGAAATAAAGTGGAACAAGTTCTTGTTTGTCTTGTCCGTAGCTCGAGGAACCGCTAACGAACGCTGGCGTGTTTACGAACCGTTTGTCACCTCGTATTTCAGTTCTTACTTTATTAAAAACACAAGTGTAACGAGCGGGAACCAAAACTTTCTCTGTTTCCATGTTGATTAGGACCAAACTACGTCAACAGCTGAAAATCAGGTCATTTTCAGGTGATTACGAGGAAAGTTTCCAGGGAACGATCTGGAAAATCCAGGAGCGTTGAAATGAACCGTCGTCATTATGTCGTAACTGTGGCGCAGTGAAAACACACAATGAGTAAATTAAGTTTCTGTCCCGAGCTGCAGACGACTGGTCTGAATGTATCAGCTTCTGTGTTTCTGACTCTTTTAACCCCTGATTCAAACTCTCCATGTGACGTCCTGCTCTGCTGTCGGGCCACTCGCTGCTGCTGCAGGGTCCGGATGGATGCAGGCGAGAGGCCTCTGTGTTTGTGGAGGACTGGGGCAGGAGAGTGTGGCAGACTCACATAGTAAAGAAAACCATCCCCTTCAGTATTCTGAAGAGAGGCTGTGTAAGGCCTGACCTCCTCCTGCACCTCCACCTTCCTCACCACCTCCATCTTCATCCTCCCTCATCCTCTCTCATCTCGCCCCGTCCTTCCTCTGGACTTACCTCCATTCAGTTGGTCTAATGAGCATGAACACACAGATGTGGTTTTCAGTTCTCCACTAACCAGATGCCTCCATCCATCCCTCCACCCTCTGCTGCATCAGTAGAGTTAGATCCCGTGTGCACAACATTACCACATGTGAGTGCTGCGATCACCAGTGGTCTCAAACCAGCAGCCATCCAGACCCTGGTCCAGACTCCAGACTCCGGTTCAGACTCCAGACTCTGGTCCAGACTCTAGACTCCAGAATATAGTCCAGACTGGAGACTATGTGTTGTCAGGCCACATGACAGCAGCTCAACAGGCTGTAAACCACGACGTCTGGCACATCATCAGATCATAAAAGTTCAGATCAACACCTGATGAATCTATGACTAAGGTTCCTTCTGTTTTAGCTCCGTGTTTGGTCTCCACCTCCTCCTGAGGAAACATCTGCTCCTGGAGGCTTTGTCACTGTTTCATTGCTCAGTATGAACACGTATGAACACGTATGAACACGTATGAACCTGTGTCGGTGTCACGTCTGTGGCTGCGGCTTGTTTCGGGACTCAAACAGTCGATGAGTTGAAGTCGTGTGGTTCGTGGTAGAGACCTCTGATGGGCAGCACTTCACTTCACTTCACTTTAACTTCAGTCTCAAACACTGACTTCCTGTTCTCTCGTCTCCAGGATCCAGAGGGAAAACCCAAGAAGGCGAACATCCGAGACAACAGGGATGGGACGTACACGGTGTCCTACGTGCCGGACATGACGGGACGCTACACCATCACCATCAAGTACGGAGGAGACGAGATCCCCTACTCGCCGTACAGAATCCACGCCCTGCCCACTGGGGACGCCAGCAAGTGTCTGGTCACAGGTCAGGCTCCGCCCACCACGGCTCTGTCAGCCAATCAGAGTTCATCGCCTGAAACTGTCACAGCATCACTGACTCTGTTGTCATTTCCCCACAGTGTCGATCGGAGGACATGGTCTGGGTGAGTGGTGATGAATCTGATGTTTGTTAATATCAATTAATTTCATCGAACAAGCTTCTTGTCTCGTCAGGGTCCGGAATTGGTCCGACCATCCAGATCGGCGAGGAGACCGTCATCACCGTGGACGCAAAGGCTGCTGGGAAAGGTAAAGTCACCTGTAAGGTGTCGACCCCCGACGGGGCGGAGCTTGACGTGGACGTGGTGGAGAACGCCGACGGGACTTTCGATATCTACTACACGGCGCCTGAGCCCGGGAAGTACGTCATCACCATCCGGTTTGGAGGGGAACACATTCCCAACAGCCCGTTCCACGTGGTGGTGAGTCGGGTCGCTGGCGGGTCCGGTGGAGACTAACAGAACCACTTTCCACCGTGGAAACAGAAAAAAACTTTAATCACATGAACTTCATCAAGATCAAATATGTGATTCATGTTTTTAAAAACTTTATTAATTTATATCTGAGATTTTTCTAATTGATGTGAAAATCTCAGGATTGTTTTTAGTTTTTTTCCATTTGAAAATGATCCATTGATTTATATCTCCTGAATATATTGATGTGTTTATTCATGAATCATCTCCACATTAGAGACGAACTCATGAATCATCAGTTTGTTCTTTTACACATTAAACAGATGAACGTCTTTGAATCAGAAGAGAAAAGTTTTGGTTAATCACCAAGTCATAATCCTCTTTAATCTTATTATTAATTATCTTCTGTAAATATGTTTTGTGTCTTTTCAAAGTTCAGAGACGTTTTTCTTTCTGGCAAACATGAACAAAAATATTAACAACAAGGAGACGTTGTGTTTGTGCATGATGGTGTGTTTAACTGTGTGTGTGTGTGTGTGTGTGTGTGTGTGTGTGTGTTTCCTGTCAGGCGAGTGACGTCCCAATAATAAAGGAGCCGTGTGACAAGCTTCAGTTACATCAGCCGTTCTCTCCCTATGTGGGCTACACCCCCCAATGGGTACACAGCATTATACTGTACATTATACTGTACTACACTATGCTATACTACACTCTACTGTATATTATACTCCAGTCCACAGTTCCAGTGTTCCTCCGCCTGTATATTCGTGTCCGCTCTTTGTTTTACTTCAGTGGATAAAAACAGATTATTTTCATGTTTCATCTGTTTCTAACAAACTGAACTAACTTGTTTCTGTCAGATGTTGGCTTATTAATCTTTGATTGTTTCTCACTAAATCAAACTGCAAAGATTGTTTAATATTTTATTTTGTCATTGTCAAGCTTTTAATTGAGTTTGACTCTGGACTGTTTCAGTCTTTGAGTATCAGCTCCTCTCTGCGCCTTTCTACTCTTCTCCTGTGCTTCCTCCTCCCTCCTCGCTGGCTCATTTCCCAGAGTTCCCGGTATGGTGACACTAACCCCCCCCCCCCCCCCCCCTTCTGGCTTTGGTTCAGGCCACCGACGATGCCATCAGCCCGGTGGACGGGATGGAACCGCTGCTCCGCCCCTTCAGTCTGGTCATTCCCTTCACCGTCCAGAAAGGAGAAGTCACAGGTGAGGTTCAGTCTGAAATTTGTCCGTTTCCCCTGCTGAAGAAATTAAACCCATCAACTTGTCTGAGGCCATTACTATAATAACATATTGATTGAATGTATGAGTTTGTGAACGGAGCCGTTTGGAGTTAAAGTACAGTTGTTTTCTCCAGGTGAGGTTCGAATGCCGTCTGGTCGAACCGCTTGTCCTCACATCACCGACAACAAGGACGGAACCGTCACCGTGAAATACTCTCCGACCGAACGAGGTCTGCACGAGATGGACATCAAATACGATGGGAACCACATCCCAGGTACACTGTATATATATATATATATATATATATATATATATATATATATAAATATATACTGTAAATGTAATAACTTTCTTTTCCACTGGGATGAGTCACAACAAAAAAGAGTGATTCATGTCCGAGGTCCCGTCATCTGAAGTGAAGAGCGGAGTGTCGTCAGCGTACAGACTTTAGGACGAATCAGACTCTGTTCACGTCACGTTTTAACTTTAATGAAAACAGGAACTGTCACATTCATGTACCGTTTGTTCTCGTGTGTTTCTCTGTTACAGGAAGTCCTCTTCAGTTCTACGTCGACGCCATCAACAGTGGTCACGTGACAGCGTATGGCCCCGGCCTGAGCCACGGCACCGTGAACAGACCGGCCACTTTCACGATCGTTACCAAAGACGCTGGCGAAGGTACCGTTGCCGTAACACTCGGACTGTTTCAGTGATCTGTAAGAAACGTTGTCCCACGTGTCCCTGGTTTGTCTCTGTGCAGGCGGTCTATCTCTGGCGGTCGAGGGTCCGTCCAAAGCGGAGATCAGCTGTAAAGACAACAAAGACGGGACCTGCACCGTGTCCTACCTGCCCACGGCACCTGGAGACTACAACATCCTCGTCAAGTTCGATGACAAACACATCCCCGGCAGCCCCTTCACCGCCAAGATCACTGGTAATGAACCAGGAAGACTCAGACTTTAGTTTGAGTGGGTTTCAAACCTGTGACCTCCCCTAAAATCCGAACAACTGTTGCCTCCGACCTTCAGGTGACGACTCCATGAGGACTTCTCAGCTCAACGTTGGCACGGCAACAGATGTTTCCCTGAAGATCACGGAGACAGACCTGAGCAGCCTGACGGCGACCATCCGAGCGCCGTCCGGACACGAGGAGCCGTGTCTGCTGAAGAGGCTTCCCAACAGACACATCGGTCAGCCCACGCTGCTCGCGGCTCAACGACGTGGATGAAAATATGAACTTTATGAACTTGATGATGTTTGAGGCCTGAAACTCAATAGAACCTCATGTTCTATTTCGTTAAAGCTATCGACACATACATGCTAACCTTAGTGGTTGAGCTTGACACGTTTGTGTTTCTTTTGTCTGCAGGAATCTCGTTCACACCGAAGGAAGTGGGCGAACACGTGGTCAGTGTGAAGAAGAACGGGAAACACGTGACCAACAGTCCGTTCAAGATCATGGTCGGTCAGTCGGAGATCGGAGACGCCAGCAAGGTGAAGGTTTACGGTCAGGGGCTGCTGGAGGGTCACACCTTCGAGGTGGCAGAGTTCATCGTGGACACGAGGAACGCAGGTCAGGATTTAGAGCTGAATGTGTTCGCGCAGTTCGATCTCGTCCTCCAGTGGATGATGATGATGATGATGAACCGTCTGTTGTTGCCAGGTTACGGAGGTCTGGGTCTGTCCATCGAGGGGCCCAGTAAAGTGGACATCAACTGTGAGGACGTGGAGGACGGGACCTGTAAAGTCACCTACTGTCCCACTGAACCAGGAAACTACATCATCAACATCAAGTTCGCCGACCAACACGTACCAGGTCCGAACCTGACAGATCGATGACGTCACCATGGCACCAGTCCTGTGGTTCACGTCCAGTTGTTTGATTCTTGTTGCCGTGATTTCACATAACTTTACAAATGGTTTTCCTGAAATTCCTGCTGTTTGATTAAAAGTTCAAAAATGAATCTTCATGTCTGTTTGGAATTGTTGCTTTGGAATTTTATTTGAATTAGCTAACGTGAAAAAACCGTCCAAATACTTTTGTCCCAACAGGAAGTCCGTTCACGGTGAAGGTGTTTGGCGATGGCCGGATGAAGGAGAGCATCACCAGGAAACGTCAGGCTTCCTCCATCGCCACCGTCGGCAGCACCTGTGACCTCAATCTCAAAATACCTGGTGAGCTGTGACATCACTGCCTCGTCTGCACCCGGTCCGCTCTGCTTCCTCCTCTTCACCTCCTTCTCTTTGTCCCTCGTTTCCTCGCCGCCTCCTCCTCCTGCAGGGAACTGGTTTCAGATGGTGTCGAATCAGGAGCGTCTGACGCGGACGTTCACCCGCAGCAGCCACACCTACACCCGGACGGAGAGGACGGAGATCAGCAAGACCCGGGCGGGCGAGACGAAGAGGGAGGTCCGGGTGGAGGAGAGCACGCAGGTCGGAGGCGACCCCTTCAGGGACGTGTTCGGAGACTTCCTAGGGCGGGAGAGTCTGAGCGGGTTCAGCGGCGCTCCGGCCGTCAGCCGACCGCCTCTGCAGGACGGTGTGTGTGTGTGTGTGAGAGAAAATGTTATATTAAACCAATGCTGCATGTGAAAGTCTTTTCCCATGATGCTTCACTGTGACCTGGTTTGTTTTTAACTTCCTGTCAGAGTCGTAATCTGATCCGTCCTCCAGACGAAATGTCATGAAACATTTTGATATAATCAGTTCCTGTGTTTCCTTTGGGACCAGAGCTGGAAAACATCTGGACCTCAGATCCCGGCTCTATGTCCACATCCTAACATGTCAGTCTCGCCCCCCCCCCTCAGGTGAGGCAGGGAACCAGGAGATGACGGCTCAGGTGACGAGTCCTGGAGGGAAGACGGAGGACGCAGAGATCATCAAAGGAGAAGACAGCACCTACAGCGTCCGGTTCATCCCTCAGGAGATGGGACCTCACACCGTTAACGTGAAGTACCGGGGCCAACATGTTCCCGGGAGCCCCTTCCAGTTCACTGTGGGGCCCCTGGGAGAGGGGGGGGCCCACAAGGTCCGAGCAGGAGGAACAGGACTGGACCGAGGGGTGGCAGGGATCCCAGGTTCACTTCTTTCTCTTCATTACGTAGATTACGTAAACATTCTTCATGAAAACATATAAAAGATGAAAGTTGAACGTGTTTGTCGTGTTTCAGCTGAGTTCAGTATCTGGACCAGAGAAGCCGGAGCTGGAGGTTTGTCCATCGCGGTGGAAGGACCCAGCAAGGCCGAGATCACCTTTGAAGACCGGAAGGACGGATCCTGTGGCGTCGCCTACGTGGTCCAGGAGCCTGGTGAGACTCAACATTACAGTTTATTTTTCTTGGGCTTTAGTTGAAGTACAATGTGTATTGAAAACAGCAGTGGGCCGTGAGCGGACCCTGGGGAACCCCTCCGACCTGTCAAAGGTTTCAACGTGACATTATGATTTATTTATATCCTCAGTCGACCTTCTGCTCGTGTTTCTTCTCCGCAGGTGATTACGAGGTTTCTATTAAATTCAACGACGAGCACATCCCAGACTCACCGTTCATCGTCCCCATCGCCACGCTGTCCGACGACGCTCGCCGCCTCACCATCACCAGCCTGCAGGTGAGAACACGTCATCCTCACATCTGACAGAACAGTTTATTTGGAGGCAGCTGAGCTCATCCAGAGTCTGTAAACTCTGAAACTGTCTGACGTGTTGTCTGTTCTTTTTAAAGATGACATTTAGATTTTCTATGAATAGATTCTTATTAGAGTCTGACGGTGTTTCTGTGATCGTGTGTGTAAATGTATCTGCTCTATAACTGCAGCTCCGTATATTTAACTTCTGACCTTTTTAAAAATCTCAATGTGGCTTGTCGTGGTCCACATTTACACAAAGACAAACTTTATTTGTTTAGGCAACGGTCAGATAAAAATACACAGCAAATAAAACAACACAAAGTAGATGATGAGGTAAAAGAAACAGGCAAAAATAACCAACAACAAAAGTTCTCTTCCATCACGCCACCTGTCAGTAAACATGTCTTCTAACACTGCACAATCTGTATGTATAAAAATGGTCATATCACAGAATCACTAATAGAAGTTTCTGCCCCCCCCCCCCGTTCCTCAGGAGATGGGTCTGAAGGTCGGACACGAAGCCTCGTTCTCTGTGCAGCTGAATGGAGCCAGAGGTTTGATCGATGCTAAGATCCACACGCCGTCAGGAGCCATCGAGGAGTGTCACATCACCGAGATGGACACCGGTAACAAACCGGAGTTCCACACGGCTCGACTCTGGGTCCACTTCTTTTCTGGAGATCCACAAAGTTCAATTCTTTTCATGGTCTTCCTGTTTCCACAGATCAACACGCCATCAGGTTCATCCCAAGAGAGAACGGCGTTCACTCCATCGATGTTCGTTTCAACGGCAGCCACGTCCCCGGCAGCCCTTTCAAAATCCGAGTGGGAGAACCGGGACAGGTCGGAGATCCCGGCTTGGTGTCCGCCTTCGGACCGGGCCTGGAGGGAGGAACCACAGGTATGGACGCGAACATTAAACACCTTCATTCTAAAGACTTGAATGAGATAAATGAGAATGTTTAATGGGTGTTGCTCGTATCCTTCAGGTGCAGCATCAGAGTTTGTTGTGAACACCTGTAACGCCGGCGCAGGAGCTCTGTCCGTGACCATCGACGGACCGTCCAAAGTGAAAATGGACTGTCAGGAGAGTCCGGAGGGCTACAAGGTCTCATACACACCCATGGCTCCTGGGAACTACCTGATCTCCATCAAGTACGGAGGACTGCAGCACATCGGAGGAAGCCCCTTCAAGGCCAAAGTCTCAGGTGGATTAACAGACCGTCAGCACCTCACTGGCACTCAGGAGTTCACCAGAGTTCTGTCAGATATACAACATGTAATCATCAGAGCAGTGAACGAACGTAACTGATCCTTAGACTGCGAGGTTCTGAGGTGAATGTGTTTGTGGGCATCGGTGTCAGTAGCCACATAGAGCTGGCAGCGCACTGTGGAAATGTTCCTACAAGACGTTTACAACTACCTGCAAGAACCGTGGATCTGTGAAAGACCACGAGAACCACGGAGGAACTACAGAACCTTCTCCAGGTTCTCCTTGATGCTCATGCTTCTCTAAATCTCTCCTCAGGCCCTCGTCTGTCCGGAGGCCACAGTCTTCATGAGACCTCGTCAGTTCTCGTGGAAACTGTCACCAAGTCATCGGTGATGGGCGGAGCCTTCGCCTCTTTACCCAAGTTCTCCTCCGACGCCAGTAAAGTCGTCTCCAGAGGTGCCGGCCTGTCGAAGGCCTTCGTCGGTCAGAAGAACACGTTCACAGTCGACTGCAGCAAAGCAGGTGAGCACATGACATGAACGTACGAGGACGCCAACCAGACGAAAACCATTCACCCGTTGTCTCCGTCCGTGTCTCTGCAGGCACCAACATGTTGATGGTCGGCGTCCACGGGCCGAAGACGCCCTGCGAGGAGGTGTACGTCAAACACATGGGCAACAAGATGTACAGCGTCACGTACACCGTCAAGGAACAGGGCAGCTACATCCTGATCCTCAAGTGGGGGGACGACAACGTCCCGGGGAGTCCCTTCCACGTCACCGTCCCCTGAACCTGGACCGCCCACGTCCGTCTCACCGTCCACGCTGCACTGAAGACTGTTGTCAATGAAATCCTCCCGTTTCCTGCGTCTCTGCAGTTTCGTGCTCGTGGTTCGTGAACATCCGTGTTTCGATAGTCGGAGGTCAGAGTTTCTCTCGGCTTCAGACCGACGGCGACTCACGATCGTCCTCCACGATGAATCAAACCACTCAGGTCTTTGTGTCTTCAGGAGGATTTGGATTCGTTCTTCAGATCTAATCAGAGCAGGAACAAGTTCAAACGGTTTTCTCGCCTTCCGAGGATCAGGACTTTATTTATTCTCCCACGTTTTTCTTTCCTCTTTGTTTTTCTTGGACAGAAAAATGTCTTATTGTCGACGTTTGTTTTTTGTTCCTGGATGATTTTTTGGGGATGAACAAACGTTTTGTACCACGGGAGGCGGAGCCAGGAGGAAACCAGATATTATTATAGAGTGAGATTTTATAGTGATTTTTGTATGAATGAAACATGAAATAATAAATTTGGTGAGTTTGATTTGTTCACCTTCAGTTCTGCTGCTCGTTCCACAGCTGATCCTTGTCTCACTCCAGAGTCTCTGACGCAGAACCACAGAATCACAGAATCCAGATCAGATCAGATCACATCACATCACATCACATCAGATCAGATCACATCAGATCAGATCACATCAGATCAGATCACATCAGGTCACATCAGGTCACATCAGATCACATCACATCAGATCACGTCAGATCAGGTCACATCACATCAGATCACATCACATCACATCACATCAGATCACATCACATCACATCACATCAGATCAGATCACATCAGATCAGATCACATCAGATCAGATCACATCAGGTCACATCAGGTCACATCAGATCACATCACATCAGATCACGTCAGATCAGGTCACATCAGATCACATCACATCAGATCACATCACATCAGATCAGATCACATCAGATCACATCACATCACATCAGATCAGATCACATCAGATCACATCAGATCAGATCACATCACATCAGATCACATCACATCAGATCACATCAGATCAGATCACATCAGATCACATCAGATCAGATCACATCAGATCACATCACATCAGATCACATCACATCAGATCAGATCAGATCATATCACATCAGATCACATCAGATCACATCACATCAGATCACATCACATCAGATCAGATCACATCAGATCACATCAGATCACATCAGATCAGATCACATCACATCAGATCACATCACATCAGATCACATCACATCAGATCACATCACATCACATCAGATCACATCACATCACATCACATCAGATCACATCAGATCAGATCACATCACATCACATCACATCAGATCAGATCACATCAGATCAGATCACATCAGATCAGATCACATCAGGTCACATCAGGTCACATCAGATCACATCACATCAGATCACGTCAGATCAGGTCACATCAGATCACATCAGATCAGATCACATCAGATCAGATCACATCAGATCAGATCACATCAGATCACATCACATCAGATCACATCACATCAGATCACATCAGATCATATCACATCAGATCACATCAGATCACATCACATCAGATCACATCAGATCAGATCACATCAGATCACATCAGATCACATCAGATCAGATCACATCACATCAGATCACATCACAACAGATCACATCACATCAGATCACATCAGATCAGATCAGATCACGTCAGATCAGGTCACATCAGATCACATCACATCAGATCACATCAGATCACATCAGATCACATCACATCAGATCAGGTCACATCAGATCACATCACATCAGATCACATCAGATCACATCAGATCACATCACATCAGATCACATCAGATCACATCAGATCACATCACATCACATCACATCAGATCACATCAGATCACATCAGATCACATCAGATCAGATCACATCACATCACATCACATCAGATCACATCAGATCAGATCACATCACATCACATCACATCACATCAGATCACATCACATCAGATCAGATCACATCAGATCACATCAGATCACATCACATCACATCAGATCACATCACATCAGATCACATCAGATCACATCACATCACATCACATCACATCAGATCACATCACATCAGATCACATCAGATCAGATCACATCACATCACATCACATCAGATCACATCAGATCACATCACATCACATCACATCACATCACATCAGATCACATCAGATCACATCAGATCACATCACATCAGATCACATCAGATCACATCACATCAGATCACATCAGATCACATCAGATCACATCACATCACATCACATCACATCAGATCACATCACATCAGATCACATCACATCAGATCACATCAGATCACATCACATCAGATCACATCACATCAGATCACATCACATCAGATCACATCACATCAGATCACATCACATCACATCAGATCACATCAGATCAGATCACATCACATCAGATCACATCAGATCACATCAGATCACATCACATCACATCAGATCACATCACATCACATCACATCACATCAGATCACATCAGATCAGATCACATCACATCACATCACATCACATCAGATCACATCAGATCAGATCAGATCACATCACATCAGATCACATCAGATCACATCAGATCACATCACATCAGATCACATCAGATCACATCACATCAGATCACATCAGATCACATCAGATCACATCAGATCACATCACATCAGATCACATCACATCAGATCACATCAGATCACATCAGATCACATCACATCAGATCACATCAGATCACATCAGATCACATCAGATCACATCACATCAGATCACATCACATCAGATCACATCAGATCACATCAGATCACATCAGATCAGATCACATCAGATCACATCACATCAGATCACATCACATCACATCACATCAGATCACATCACATCAGATCAGATCACATCACATCAGATCACATCAGATCACATCAGATCACATCACATCAGATCACATCAGATCACATCACATCAGATCACATCACATCACATCACATCACATCAGATCACATCAGATCACATCACATCACATCACATCAGATCACATCACATCAGATCACATCAGATCACATCACATCAGATCACATCACATCACATCACATCACATCAGATCACATCAGATCACATCACATCAGATCACATCAGATCACATCACATCAGATCACATCAGATCACATCAGATCACATCAGATCCCCAAACCTCCGTCCTGTCACTGTCATTATTTCATTTGAACTGAGACGCTGCAGGAACCAGCAGGAACCAGCAGGCGGCAGCAGAGGCTCGATGTTCATCAGGATGAGAAGAAGAAAATATTCACAGGTTTTTAATTTTTCAAATGAAGAAAAGAGAAGAGACAAAAAGTTTCATTAGAACGAAAAAATATAAAACAAGAAAAAAAAAAGTCATATGAGAATCAATAATCTAATCTCTAATCTGATCTGTCAACATCTGTGTCTCGGTCCAAAGATGCTTTCTGAAGAAGATGATGAGGATGAGAATGATGAACATGATGAAGATGAAGATGAGGATGATGAAGATGATGAGGATGATGAAGAAGAAGATGATGATGATGATGAAGAGGATGATGAAGATGAGGATGATTTGGTCCGTGTTGTCTCCTCCTCTTCGTCCTCCTGCAGCAGCTTGGTGGTTATTAATATTCTGTTATTAATGATTCGATCCTAATTTAAGAAGCGGATCCAAA
>NC_061526.1:24832500-24845000 GCF_022379125.1 Scophthalmus maximus
ATGCTGATGATGATGACGATGATGATGCTGATGACGATGATGATGAGGATGATTTCATGATCCCAGTTGTTCCGTTGAGCGAAGGCGTTTGCCTGTCGTCTCTTCATCATGTCTGAACATCTGAGTGAGATTATTTATAGAATAAGAGGATTTATGAATGTGAGTGTTCACGCTTCACTGATCTTCTTCTTCTTCATCATCATCATCTTTACATGGAGCAGAGAACCGAGGAGCCCGAGGCGGTTCTCCTGAACCACAGAACACATCGACTGATGCTCAGTGAACAAGAAGAAGATCAACACACAACTGAGGGAGTCACATCGTACATTCCTCATCATATTTAATAAAGATGAAGCTGTGATTTAGCAAAAAGTAATAAAATTAAGTTCTTTTAGACAATGAAACATATTGAGAACAAGAATCAAGTCGTTTTGGAGGAAACATTGTTTTAATGTGAGAGTTTCTCTCTTCTCCACATCGATCAGCTGATTTGTCTTCAGGACGTTTCTGATTTCAGGAAGTTCAATATTCGTCTGACTTGTGAATCATTCACAAGCTGCAGATTGTTCAGGTTCAACACAGACGACTGATTAATCAATTCAGAGTTTTGGATCTTTGTGAACGTGTTGTTCTGTTCCTGATGTCGTGAGGTCTTGAGGTCGTGAGGTCGTGACCTCCACGTGTGAAGAACCTTGAGATCTTGTCTGTTGTGATGAATAAAACTGAGTCCAACTGAAATCGGGCCTTTGGGGAGTTTGGGTTTGTTGCTGTTTTGTTTGTTCGGTTCTGGTTCGGTTCTTGTTCCCCGGTGTTTCTACAAGTTTCACTTTGTTTACTTGTATTTCTGTTTCCTGCCGGTTTGTCCGTCTGATCCATCTGGAACTTTAAACCTGATTCCAGGAAACTTCTGCGACTCTTTGTCCAGATGATGGAACCACGTCGTTTCATGAACCTGAGATGAACCTGAGCAGATGTTGATCTGATCTCTGATGACGGGAAGTTATTAATGTAGAGTACATTGTTACAGAACCTCATCTGAGGCCTGAACGCGTCATGTGACCTGTTTCAGTGTAACCGCGGCGACGCTCAGCGATGTGTGTGCGTGAGTTAATTAGGTCACTTCTCTTTTTAATTACCTCCTCGTCCTCCGAGCAGATTAAAGCTGCGTCGCTCCGTCCTGCACATCGGAGCTTTAATGTCGCCAGGACAGTTTCACAGCCTCGTTAAAGCCCCGGGGTCAGAGGTCAGAGGTCAGAGGTGACCATCAAACTGACACGTTGAGTAAGAAGATTCAAACACTGAGACGATTCATATTTGAATATCTTTATAACCGGAATCGTCTGAATCGCATCACGTCACTTTGACGTCTCGGTTCGTGGAAACAGTGAAAACACAGAAGATGCTAAACTTCCAGGCCTGATGCTAAGCTAAGCTAAGCTAAGCTCAGTGCCGCAGCGCTGCAGTGAGTTTCAGAGTGTCTGTGGTGACGAGGTTGTAACTGATCGTCCGTGAACAGAGTTCAGAGCAGATTAGTTTGTGCAGCTCGACTGAACCTGAGTCCTTCCACATAATTAAGATTCGTTTCACGGAGCAGCAGAAACGGAAGCAATTAAAAAGCAACGATGTAAAATATTACATCCAGAACCGACGGGACGGAATCAGAACGTCAGAGGATCAAAGTGTTTGTGTCTTTGATTCTCGACAGTTTCACATAAGAGTTTCATCGTCTGTTCAAAGTGAGAGAGGGGTCAGAGGTCGTCGGGGGGGGGGGGGGGGTCAATACTGAGGCTGCAGGTTTCATTCCAAAACAAAACGCATGAATTCGTCTTCATTTCCAGCTCATATTGGTTTTCTGCTCAACTGCTCCTGTGAATTCCCCGAGACGGGAACCAGCGCCGCCCGGACGCTGACGGGACACGAGGAGGAAACAGGAAGGAAACATGGAGGAAACAGGAAGGAAACATGGAGGAAACACGGAGGAAACACGGAGGAAACATGGAGAAAACAGGAAGGAAACATGGAGGAAACAGGAAGGAAACACAGAGGAAACACGGAGGAAACAGGAAGGAAACATGGAGGAAACAGGAAGGAAACATGGAGGAAACAGGAAGGAAACAGGAAGGAAACATGGAGAAAACAGGAAGGAAACATAGTGGAAACAGGAAGGAAACATGGAGGAAACAGGAAGGAAACATGGAGGAAACAGGAAGGAAACAGGAAGGAAACATGGAGAAAACAGGAAGGAAACATAGAGGAAACAGGAAGGAAACATAGTGGAAACAGGAAGGAAACATAGAGGAAACAGGAAGGAAACACGGAGGAAACAGGAAGGAAACATGGAGGAAACAGGAAGGAAACACGGAGGAAACAGGAAGGAAGGCAGAGGGGGGAGGGGGTTAATTAAAAAACTGAGAGAGTGTGAGTGATGGTGACACTCACACTCTCTCTCAGACACACAAACACACTCAACACACACACACACTCTACACACACACACACACTACACACACACCTCTCTCTCTGCAGGAGAACTGCATCGATCCAGCTCTCGCCTGATTGGGCGCCTGCAGCTGCAGCAGTGGATCAAGACTCAGACGATGATTCACGATGAACCAGAACCAGAACCATCAAAACCAGAACCAGAACCACCAGAACCAGAACCAGAAGGTTTGTTTATCTGGATGAAAGAACTGAACAACACTTTTCTTCATTCAACAAATTCAAACAAAAAAACAAAAAACAAACGTTTTTTATTAATTTAAAACATGTTAAAATATTATCTTGTTAAGTTTTGTGATATTAGTAATCGTGTTAAACTTCCTGTTTTAACTCCTCACACACTCTACGTGACCATGAACGCATTGTGTGTGAGTGTGTGTGTGTGTGTGACTGTGTGTGTGTGAGTGTGTGTGAGTGTGTGTGTGTGTGTGAGTGTGTGTATGTGTGAGTTGACACTGAAGGTAAATCTCATCTATAATTCACGCTGACGTCTGTAACAATGCTGTTGCGTTAATGTAATAAAAAATAAATGATACTTCCAGTGGATTTTAATAATTCACACGACAGTAGCGGCAGCAGGATGTACACTGGTGCATTGTGGGTAATGTGGCCGAGGTGTTCAGTTCAATGAAGATGTTTTTCCTTCACGCTGAGAGAAGAAAACTACGACGACGTCAAAACCAATTGACCGATCATCTGATCAATCATCTGATCATCTGATCAATCATCTGATCATCTGATCAATCATCTGATCCACGACAACGTCATCAATCAACTTTACTCCCGTCTCACTGACCTCACATCTGAACGTTATTGATTATTGATTCAATCATCTGAAGCTTCAGTCTCGTGAAGTCGTCCATAAAGATTCAATTCAGAATGAATGAACATTAATATTCATGAAGGAGAATTAATTACTGCTGAGGAGCGGAAAACGAGCCGATTGATTATTGATCCTGGTTGATTGTTGGTTTACAGTGAAACAAAAAGCTCCTGAGACAGAACAGACAGAACACACAGAACAGAACAGACAGAACAGAACAGACAGAACAGAACAGACAGAACACACGGAACAGACAGAACAGAACAGACAGAACAGACAGAACAGACAGAACAGAACAGACGGAACACACAGAACAGAACAGACAGAACAGAACAGACAGAACACACGGAACAGACAGAACAGAACAGACAGAACAGACAGAACAGAACAGACAGAACACACAGAACAGACAGAACAGAACAGACAGAACAGACAGAACAGAACAGACAGAACACACAGAACAGAACAGAACAGACAGAACAGACAGAACAGAACAGACAGAACAGACAGAACAGAACAGACAGAACACACAGAACAGAACAGACAGAACAGAACAGACAGAACACACGGAACAGACAGAACAGAACAGACAGAACAGACAGAACAGACAGAACAGACAGAACAGAACAGACAGAACACACGGAACAGACAGAACAGAACAGACAGAACAGACAGAACAGAACAGAACAGAACAGACAGAACAGAACAGACAGAACAGACAGAACAGAACAGACAGAACAGAACAGACAGAACACACGGAACAGACAGAACAGAACAGACAGAACAGAACAGACAGAACAGAACAGAACAGAACAGACAGAACAGAACAGACAGAACAGAACAGACAGAACAGACAGAACAGAACAGAACAGAACAGACAGAACAGAACAGACAGAACACACGGAACAGACAGAACAGACAGAACAGAACAGAACAGACAGAACAGAACAGACAGAACAGAACAGACAGAACAGAACAGACAGAACACACGGAACAGACAGAACAGAACAGACAGAACACACGGAACAGACAGAACAGAACAGACAGAACAGAACAGAACAGACAGAACACACAGAACAGACAGAACAGAACAGACAGAACAGACAGAACAGAACAGAACAGAACAGAACAGACAGAACAGAACAGAACAGACAGAACAGAACAGACAGAACAGACAGAACAGAACAGAACAGAACAGACAGAACACACGGAACAGACAGAACACACGGAACACACAGAACAGAACAGACAGAACACACAGAACAGAACAGACAGAACAGACAGAACACACAGAACAGAACAGAACAGAACAGACAGAACAGAACACACAGAACAGACAGAACAGAACAGAACAGAACAGACAGAACACACGGAACAGACAGAACAGAACAGAACAGACAGAACAGAACAGACAGAACAGAACAGAACACACAGAACAGAACAGAACAGAACAGACAGAACAGAACACAGAGAACAGACAGAATAGAACAGAACAGAACAGACAGAACAGACAGAACACACGGAACAGACAGAACAGAACAGAACAGACAGAACAGACAGAACAGAACAGACAGAACACACAGAACAGACAGAACAGAACAGACAGAACAGAACAGAACAGACACTTCTCTTTTCTTTTATACAGTTCATGTTTTCTCTTTTTCTATTGGAATCTGTCCGACTGCAGCCACACGACCCTCCTCTTCCTCCTCCCCATCCCTCCCCCTACTCCTTCTCCTCCCCCTCCTCTTCCTCCTCCCCATCCCTCCCCCTCCTCTTCCTCCTCCCCATCCCTCCCCCTCCTCTTCCCCCCTCGTCTTCCTCCCACCTCCTCCCGCTCCTCCTCTTCCTCCCCCTCCTCTTCCTCCTCCCCATCCCTCCCCCTACTCCTTCTCCTCCCCCTCCTCTTCCTCCTCCTCCCCCCTCCTCTTCCTCCTCCCCATCCCTCCCCCTCCTCTTCCCCCCTCGTCTTCCTCCCACCTCCTCCCGCTCCTCCTCTTCCTCCTCCCCCCTACTCTTCCTCCTCCTTCTCCTCTCCCCCCCCTCCTCTTCTCCTCCCCATCCCTCCCCCTCCTCTTCCCCCCCTCCTCTTCCTCCTCCCCATATTCCTTCTCCTCCCCCTCCTCTTCCTCCTCCCCATCCCTCCCCCTACTCCTTCTCCTCCCCCTCCTCCTCCTCCTCCCCCCTCGTCCTCCTCCCCCCTCGTCTTCCTCCCGCTCCTCCTCTTCCTCCTCCCGCTCCTCCTCTTCCTCCTCCCCCTGCTCCTTCTCCCCCCTACTCTTCCTCCTCCTTCTCCTCTTCCTCCCCCTCCTCCCCCCTCCCCCCTCCCCCCACCTCTTCCTCCTCCCCGTCTCTTTCTTTATGACCACATTAGAAAACAATCTTTCTCCTGTAGAAGAGAAGCTGCTGACACTATAAATAGAAAGTGGAGAATAAAGCTTTAGTTATTCCGAGGCTCCTGGGAGAGAGAGAGAGGGGGAGGGTGGGAGAGAGAGAGAGAGAGAGGGGGAGAGGTCCATCACCATCAGAAGAACAGAAGAACAGAGATTATAATTATAATTATTATGTTTTTTTGAAGTTGAGTGTGTTTATTACATTTGATGAACGAACTTCTCCGGCCGAGTCTGAACCAATCAAACTTCAAGCTTTAGAGTTCGTACTGTCTCCATGGCAACGTCATACTTCCTGTTACAACTCGTCCTGAATCGAAGACTGAAGACAGATGTTAAGTCCAGCTGTGTCCTGGTCCTGGAACACATCCTGGTCCTGGGTCTGGGACACGTCCTTGTTCAGGGACATGTCCTGGGTCAGGGACACGTCTTGACAGATTTGAAAGTTATTTTAATATTTTAACGGAGTGATGTCGCCCGAGGCTCCGCAGGCCGACAGGAAGTGGGATTAATAATCTGAACGCGGCGCTTGTTTTCGTCTCCGTGCTGCGAGCGATGATCCTAGAGGAGAAGCTCGGCAGCCAATCAGTTTATGAGAAGAAGCCTCCGAGAATAAACAGCTGATAACAACAACAACAACAGCAAACTTTACAGGTCAGAGGTCAGAGTCAGGAGACGTCTCCGAGTCTCACGGTGAAGCTGCTGAAGACGAGTGATGGACATCACACGTCTCTGTTCTACAGAAGAGGAGGAGGAGGAAGAGGAGGAGGGACAAGAGGAGGAAGAGGAGGAAGAAGAGGAGGAGCAACAAGAGGAGGAAGAGGAGAAAGAAGAGGAGGGACAAGAGGAGGAAGAGGAAGATGAGGAGGGACAAGAGGAGGAGGAGGAGGAAGAAGAGTAGGAGGAAGTGAAGGAGGAAGAGGAGGTGGAAGAAGAGGAGGAAGAGGAGGAGGAGGAAGAAGAGGAGGGGGAGGAAGAGGAGGAAGAAGAGGAGGAGGAGGAGGAAGAAGAGGAGGAAGAGGAGGAGGAGGAAGAAGAAGAGGAGGAGGAGGAGGAGGAAGAAGAGTAGGAGGAAGCGAAGGAGGAAGAGGAGGTGGAAGAAGAGGAGGAGGAGGAAGAAGAGGATGAGGAGGAGGAAGAAGAGTAGGAGGAAGCGAAGGAGGAAGAGGAGGAGGGAGAGGAGGTGGAAGAAGAGGAGGAGGAGGAAGAAGAGGAGGAGGAGGAGGAAGAAGAAGAGGAGGAAGAGGAGGAGGGAGAAGAAGAGGAAGAGGAGGAAGAAGAGGAGGAGGAGGAGGAGGAGGTGGAGGGGGAAGAGGAGGCTGCAATCACAGCGAGAAATAACACAACACTAATCTGTTGGTGAACTAACAACATATTTATAGTCTTTAAACCAACAACTTCACACAAACAGAGCAGCGTGTGTGTGTGTGTCTCTGCTTGTGTGTGTGTGTGTGTCTCTGCTTGTGTGTGTGTGTCTGTGTGTGTCTCTGCTTGTGTGTGTGTCTGTGTGTGTGTGTGTGTGTCTCTGCTTGTGTGTGTGTGTGTGTCTCTGCTTGTGTGTGTGTGTGTGTGTGTGTCTGTGTGTCTCTGCTTGTGTGTGTGTCTGTGTGTGTCTCTGCTTGTGTGTGTGTCTGTGTGTGTCTCTGCTTGTGTGTGTGTCTGTGTGTCTCTGCTTGTGTGTCTGTGTGTGTGTGTGTGTGTGTCTCTGCTTGGGTGTGTGTGTGTGTCTGTGTGTCTCTGCCTGTGTGTGTGTGTGTGTGCGTCTCTGTGTGTGTGGTTTATTCCCACATCTCCTCCAGTTTCCCACAATCCTTTGTTGTTGCTGACAGATGGTGATAATCAGTATTGTCCCCAGGAGACCAAAGGACGTTTTGTACACACACGCATGCACGCACGCACACACACACATTCGCATACACACACACACCTCAGTACACACATATACATATATATATATATATATGCGTGTGTTTTTGTACTGATGGTTATACATGAGCGTCTCTGTGACACTCGTCCGATCGTGAGTTTCTCATGTTGAATCATGGTGATGAACTGTGAAGATAAATAAATCAAACGCACCATGATCAGAGGAGAGAAATCTCCTGGTGGATGAAACAAACACTTCTTTGAATGTTCTGCCTGGTGGAAAACGTCTCTTGGACCAAATGTTAATAAGTTTGTCTAACGTGAAGCTGCAGAACCTCGTTAACGCCTCAGAGTTAATGGGCTCCCTGAATATTGATATCTGAAAATATGAAAACAAACAGATCATGTGACGAGAAGCTGAATCTGCCTCCAGCAGATGATTCTACGAGTCAGAGTTCAAAGTTCTGACTCATCTAAACCCGTTGAGGTTGATTGGTTTCAACCCAATCAAGGAAACAAGGGAACAAGGAAATATGAAAGGTGGGCGTGTGACGAGGACACTGGTCCTTCACTCGTCTTTATTTTACATCGTAACAGTTTCTTTGTGTTCACAGTCTGAGTTTCTCTTCAGGACAGAGGAGGACGAGAAGCACCTGAACGCACCGTTGGTCTCTGTGACGGTACAGTGACTCCTCCTGAGGGACGGAGGTCCTCCGGACAGAGGACACGTCCTTCACAGAGAGAGACGAGCTGCTGCAGAGCAACAACACGGTGAGAAGGAGGACGGAAGGACGGGAGGTGTCTGAGGACACGGAGGACAGTGAGGACTCCATCAGGACGGCTGTCCAGTAGAGTCAGTCCAACTGTTTAAGCTGAAGACCACTTCAGTCTGGGACGAATCCGAGTGGACACCTGAGACCAGAGGGGGCGGAGCCTGTTTTCAGATCTTCATCGCGTCTGATCGTCGTCTTCATCAGGATTGTAAAGATCTTACATTGTAACAGAATCTGTCAGTTACCACGGCGACGTCTTCATCCCGTCAAAGAGCCTCTTCCTCCTCCTCCTCCTCCTCCTATGACGTGTGAGATCACGCTGACCACAAATCTGGTTAAGTCATCGTCTGAAACGTTTCACAATGAAACTTTATTCTTTTAGTTTCGAGGTTTGTTTTTCTTCCTGATTGAACCAGGAAGTGGAACTGATCCTGATTCTGACGACGAAGAAGAAAACAAGATAAATAATTAATAATAAATAATAATTCTCCTTCTCTGCTCAGGATTCTGGTCAAGGCCGAACATGCAGCCTCCTCCTCCTCGTTCATAGATCTGCTGCAGGCCCCAGGGGCTGATGGGAAGGTGGTGGGGGGGGGGGAGGTTCACTTCACACCTTCATCCTGACTGAAGTTTCCCTTTGAGCAGCCGACTGGAGTGCAGAGTGGAGACGTGTCCCGCAGCATTGTGGGTAAAGAACCTGCAGCGAACAAACATCTGAATCTTCCTCATGAAACATTTACACAGAAATTTAACAATCTGCTCCTCTGATATGACTCCACCCTCCTCTGTGATTGGCTGCTCCGCCCTGACGTGTCTCACCGGCCTCATGTGTTCGGTCCGTTTCATATTTCATGAAATATTAAACTCGAGTTCTTGTGGCGAAGGACGTCCGAGTGTCTGAACGAATAAAGAAGAAGAAGAAGAAGAAGAAGAATCCAGAGCAGAGGAAGACGAGGGTCCAAACTGATGAGGAGTAGTGAGGCCTTCTGGGTAAAAAGCTCAGGATGAAGAGAAGCTCAGTGACTGTTGATCACAGACGACCTCTGACCTCTGAGCAGAAGTTAACATCAGTTCTCACACACACACACACACACACACACACACACACACACACACACACACACACACACACACACACACACACACACACACACACACACACACACACACACACACACACACACAGTGAGTTTCTGTCTTTGACCTGAGTTCAGACGTGAAACTCTGACCTCTGACATGCCTGTTGTCGCCACCCGGGGCTGATGAACCAAACAAACCCTGTGACCATGTGACCATGTCTCCACGTTCCAACCTGAGAGGAAACAAGAGTTTCTGTGTAAAGAGGTTTGTCCACTGACATGACACGCCCCCAACCGGAGGGGGGGGGGGGGGGGGGGGGGGGGGGGGGCACCGTGTTTCAGTTTCTCTGTTTGACCGCAGAACAAACGTCGCCTCGTCTCTTGCAGCCGAACATCCTCTGTTCTCCCTCTGTGGCCCGGTCCGGTCCAAACAGGTCCGGTCCGGCTCGGCGAGCACCTCCTCTCCCGGCAGCGGAGCACCGACAGAGTCCGACAGGCAGAGCCGGGGGCAGCGCGGCTGCGGCGGGTCGGTGCCAGCTCCGTGTCCCGGTGCCAGCTCCGTGTCCCGGTGCCAGAACTTGTTACTGCAGGAAACAAACACTGACACCGAGCAGAACGTCTGGGTTTGTTTGTTTGTTTGTTTGTTTTACGCGGGTTCTTGAGCCTTTCTGTGGTTTTACGCACCGATTTCGTGCGTAAAATTCTGTTTCCTGGAGAAACTCGGTGCGTTGGTTCCATCTGTTTCCCGACCCGTGTCGGTGCTCCGGGAGCAGGATGGCAGCGGGAGTCGCGGCGTGGCTGCCGTTCGCCCGCGCCGCAGCCATCGGATGGATGCCGGTGGCCAGCGCGCCGATGCCGGTGCCGCCGAGGGAGAAGCGCCGCGGACCGGGCGGCCTCATCTTGCTGAACGTGAGCGGCGCGAAGTTCCAGACGTGGCGGGACACGCTGGAGCGGTACCCGGACACGCTGCTGGGCAGCACGGAGCGCGACTTCTTCTTCCACGAGGAGACCAACGAGTACTTCTTCGACCGCGACCCGGACATCTTCCGCCACATCCTCAACTTCTACCGCACCGGGAAGCTGCACTACCCGCGGCAGGAGTGCATCTCCGCGTACGACGAGGAGCTGGCGTTCTTCGGCATCATCCCGGAGATCATCGGTGACTGCTGCTACGAGGAGTACAAGGACCGGCGGCGGGAGAACCAGGAGCGGATCCAGGACGACGAGGAGACGGACCCGGCCAACGAGCCGGTGCCCCCGGACATGAGCTTCCGGGAGACCATGTGGCGCGCCTTCGAGAACCCGCACACCTCCACCATGGCGCTGGTCTTCTACTACGTCACCGGCTTCTTCATCGCGGTGTCGGTGATGGCCAACGTGGTGGAGACGGTCCCGTGCGGCGCCGCGCCGAACCGCGTCCAGCAGGTGTCTTGTGGCGAGCGGTACGCGCTGGCCTTCTTCTGCCTGGACACCGCGTGCGTCATGATCTTCACGGTGGAGTACCTTCTGCGCATGCTCGCCGCGCCGAGCCGCTACAAGTTCGTGAAGAGCGTGATGAGCGTCATCGACGTGGTGGCCATCATGCCCTACTACATCGGCCTCGTCATGACGGACAACGAGGACGTGAGCGGCGCCTTCGTGACGCTGCGCGTCTTCCGGGTGTTTCGGATCTTCAAGTTCTCGCGACACTCCGCGGGACTTCGCATCCTGGGCTACACGCTGAAGAGCTGCGCGTCGGAGCTGGGCTTCCTGCTCTTCTCCCTCACCATGGCCATCATCATCTTTGCCACCGTCATGTTCTACGCTGAGAAAGGTTCCAGTGCCAGCAAGTTCACCAGCATCCCGGCCTCCTTCTGGTACACCATTGTCACCATGACGACACTGGGGTGAGTGATGCTGCCTGTGTGAGTGGGCGTGGATGAGTAAAACTTTGAGTCATGTGACCTCACGTCCAGATGAGGTCACAGGTCGTTGATGTGTTTCCAGATGTTCAGGTGTAACAGCAGATGTTCCTCTGGTTCCTCTGGTCCTCTGGATCTCATGGTCGTCTGGTGCTCTGGTCCTCTGGTGCTCTGGTTCCTCTGGTTCTCTTTTTCCTCTCTGGTCCTCTGGTTCCTCTGGACCTCATGGTCGTCAGGTGCTCTGGTTCCTCCTGACCTCATGGTCGTCAGGTGCTCTGGTTCCTCTGGTCCTCTGGTCCTCTGGTTCCCCTGGACCTCATGATCGTCTGGTGCTCTGGTCCTCTGGTGCTCTGGTTCCTCTGGTTCTCTTTTTCCTCTCTGGTCCTCTGGTTCCTCTGGACCTCATGGTCGTCAGGTGCTCTGGTTCCTCCTGACCTCATGGTCGTCAGGTGCTCTGGTTCCTCTGGTTCCTCTGGTCCTCTGGTCCTCTGGTTCCCCTGGATCTCATGGTCGTCAGGTGCTCTGGTTCCTCCTGACCTCATGGTCGTCAGGTGCTCTGGTTCCTCTGGTCCTCTGGTCCTCTGGTTCCCCTGGACCTCATGGTCGTCAGGTGCTCTGGTTCCTCTGGTCCTCTGGTCCTCTGGTTCCTCCTGACCTCATGGTCGTCAGGTGCTCTGGTTCCTCTGGTCCTCTGGTTCCTCTGGACCTCATGGTCGTCTGGTGCTCTGGTTCCTCTGGTTCCTCTGGACCTCATGGTCGTCTGGTGCTCTGGTTCCTCTGGTCCTCTGGTTCCCCTGGACCTCATGGTCGTCAGGTGCTCTGGTTCCTCTGGTCCTCTGGTTCCCCTGGACCTCATGGTCGTCAGGTGCTCTGGTTCCTCTGGTCCTCTGGTCCTCTGGTTCCTCTGGACCTCATGGTCATCTGGTGCTCTGGTTCCTCTGGACATCATGGTCGTCTGGTGCTCTGGTTCCTCTGGTTCCTCTGGACCTCATGGTCGTCTGGTGCTCTGGTTCCTCTGGTCCTCTGGTCCTCTGGTTCCTCTGGACATCATGGTCATCTGGTCTTCTGGTTCCTCTGGACCTCATGGTCCTCTGGTTCTCTGGTTCTTGACCTCAGTTCTGCTCTGGGCCTCAGGATCCGTCAGTGTAAGAACAAACAACAACTCGTTT
>NC_061526.1:24850000-24860000 GCF_022379125.1 Scophthalmus maximus
CGATCCAGTAAGTCGAGTCTGAACGCCAAGTTCGAGGAGACGGTTCCGTTGAACTGTGACCTTCCGTACGTCACCGCCGCCGCCGTCGTTGTCAGCAACGCCACGCCCGAAGGCGGCCAATCAGCCGGCTCCACCGACTACACCCAGGCCAACATCATCCGGGTGTCAGCGCTCTAGATGAGACCATGCGGTAGCTCCGCCCACCGACAGGAAGACGACGCCGGAGCGTCGGGTTCGATCACAGTCAAACCTTCCTCTGACTCCGCCTCCTCTGACTCCGCCTCCTCTGACTCCGCCTCCAGCAGCGTAACGTCACAGAAGAGAAATGTTGCTCTTCTCATTCTCATGTGAATTTAAATCGCTTCTCCAAACGTTACGACTAGAGACACAAAGCGTTTGATGCTGACCTTGATTTCTTTGTTTTAATTGAGACACTGTAGGACGTTCACTGTTGACCACCTCACCTGTTCAGCTAGCATAGCACAAAGACTCAACGAGCTAACAGCTAAGCTAACAGCTAAGCTAACACCAAACACTTCAAAACTGGAGCCGGATCCAGACGTTATAGAGAAGCGCGAGTTGTCGTCAGGTCTTTGTTTCAGACTCAAGTCTTCCAGAGCTTCCACATGTCACGTAACAAACAGGAAGTGAGGTCACCATGTGGACACAAACTGGTCTCACATCAGATCTTCATCTTCATCTTCCTCTTCTTCTTCAACAACGTGGATGTGAAAGAAATTTAAGTGAATATATGATGAAATTTTAAATGCTACATTTTGAAATAATTTCAACTTAATTTCATTCTAAATGTGATAATTCATTTTATTTAAATGTCTTTATTCTTTTATTTATTATGAAAAATATTTATTATTTTTAATGAATGCACTTTTTTATATTTTCTTATTATCAGTTGCTTTATGTTTTGTGTGTGAACGTGTGACGAAGACGAGGGACAAAGACGCGTCTGGTGAACAATGTTCTTCCTAAAATGACGAACTCGTCCTTTAATGCCTCGCCGTCGATACAGACAAACCTCTGAGCATGTTCTGTGTGTGTGTGTGTGTGTGTGTGTGTGTGTGTGTGTGTGTGTGTGTGTGTGTGTGTGTGTGTGTGTGTGTGTGTGTGTGTGTGTGTGTGTGTGTGTGTGTGTGTGTGTGTGTGTGTGTGTGTGTGTGTGTGTGTGTGTGTGTGTGTGTGTGTGTGTGTGTGTGTGTGTGTGTGATCCTGACTGTGTAATCACATTTATCTGATCTGATTGATCTCTTCCTCTCTACTGTAAAGAAACATCAAAATCATGAAAAACTCTTTAGTCTTTAAACATCGACGAGTCTTCAGGTGAATCTTTTTTCTGATGTTCGGTTTGAACCTCGTGAACGTTTCTACGTCTCATCAGGACCTGGATCAGGATCAGGATCAGGACCTGGACCTGGATCTGGACCTGGATCTGGACCTGGATCAGGACCTGGATCAGGACCTGGACCTGGATCAGGACCTGGATCAGGACCTGGATCAGGACCTGGACCTGGATCTGGACCTGGATCTGGACCTGGATCAGGACCTGGATCAGGACCTGGATCTGGACCTGGATCTGGATTCATCTGCTGTTTGAACTTTCATCTCTGACGTTTCAGTTCTGATTTTAAAATTATCTTGTTGTTGATTTTCTTCAGATGAATTAAAATCAGATCAAATTGTTTTTTTAGATTATTAATATTATTATTATCATTATTAATATTATTATCCTTCTTTGGAAACGGAGGTGAAGTAGAATATTTACAGGATTATGAATTCTTTTGATCACCGTTGCTCGTGTGTTGTGATGGTTTGTCGTCGTGAACATTGTTTTTCATGTTTCATCTTAATTTCCATAAGAAGTTCGACTGCATGAGTCTGGATCATCAATTATTACTTCTGCTTGTGTTGTATTGATACAGATATGAATTATTGAGAATATCAAATATTAAAAAGAGAAGTAAAACATGGTCCCTTTAAAACACTTAAACATGTACGAGTGTGTCCTGTCATCCCATGAGTCAGTCGACCTGAAACTGTATCAGTCAGTTACAGTTACATTTTATATTCATTTATTATGAGTTGAATGCTCTTATTAATTAATAATTCATTTATTAGTTGATTGATAAATAATCAGTGAATTAAATAAAACCATTAAAGTTCCACGGTGGCACCACCCGGCTCGTCTGTACAGTCGACTGAATGAAACGTCACCTTCTCTTTAATATTCATTAACTGATCCAATAACTGACAAACAAATGTCAAACATCCAACAGCACGCAGAGAAATGTCTGTATGCAGTCTGTTCCAGGCTCCGGTCCAGAGAAGAACCACACAGAACCACACTTAGCTTTTTTTAGCATTTCATTCCGTTCCGTTCACCCTGACTGAAATGCATCATGGGTAAGTGTTCTGGCGCCGCTCGGCTAGGACAGACGCTCCATCTCGAAGCGATGCTCCTGTGGCGTGGTCGTGCAGGTGGATGTTGGATCTTCAGCCGAGGGTCCCTGCATCGCCGTGAGGGGGGCGGAGTTACCGGGCGGCGGTGTGGAGTCCAGCTCTGGAGACTTCTGTCCAAAGTAAAGCGCCCAGAGCAGCGTGAGGGTGAGCGCCATGGCGAGGATCTGAGCCACGCCGATGGACACGCCCAGGAAACGCAATACCTGCAGCTGCTTCGTCCCTCGAATGAAACTGTAGATCTTTGGACCACAACCCTGACACACAGAGACAGACCATCATGACGGACTGAGGGGACATGTCCAGACTAATGAGAGGGGGCCGTGTCCTACCTCCTGGTGGAGGTCACTCAGGTCGTGGTGGTGGGCGTGGCGAGCGCAGCCCGGATACTGATTGGAGCAGCAGGAGTCTGGGGGCCACTCCATCTCTGTCATCTCCAGCCAATCGGTGAAGTAGATCACACCACAGCACTTAAACTGGTGAACAGGTGAACACAGGTCACATGACTGCGTGTGTGTGTGTGTGTGTGTGTGTGTGTGTGTGTGTGTGTTACCTCGGTCTGGAAGCTGTTCCAGGTGTGTGTGAGCCACTGGTATCGCTGCAGGCCGTAGTTTGGCATCCGAGACTTGAGACTGATCATATCAGAGCGCTGCACTGACGGCTGCACACACACACAAACACACACACACACACACACATTTAGAGAGACAAATAACAGGTATTGTGAAGTTTGTGTGTAGAATTGTGTTGTTTTTGGAGTCATTGTTCGTCAAGGATTTCAATAAAGATTCACCTCACAGATGTGTTGTCGTGACGACCCCCCCCCCCCCCACGACAACAAAGAAACTGAATAAATAATGATGAATCATGATGATAACCATCCTGACAGACAGGTATGTCCCTGATCAGCTGATAACAATCTGACCCTAACTACAACACCCACAACCCCCTGCAGGCAGGTGAGACCTGGGGTGAGATAGAGGTGATGACACACTCTCACACACACACACACACACACACACACACACACACACACACACACACACACACACACACACACACACACACACACACACACACACACACACACACACACACACACACACACACACACACACACACACACACACACACACACACACTGCAGCCTGTTTAAACAGAAACTGACTGAAAGTGTGTTCACCTGGAGCTTCTGTTATATACTCACTGTGTGTGTGTGTGTGTGTGTGTGTGTGTGTGTGTGTGTGTGTGTGTGTGTGTGTGTGTGTGTGTGTAAGAGGAGCTGACCTGTTCTCAGTGACGATCCAGACATGTTTGACATTTCAGTTTATTATTAGACAAGAGTTCAGTTTGTATCAGCAGCTGAAAATATCTGAACCTGCAGCTGCCTGCAGAGCAACACACACTGTACTACTACAGTGTACTACTACAGTGTACCACAGTACAATGTACTACTCTGTACACAGTACAACACTGTAGTAGTACACTCTACTACACTTTATCCCCCTGTGGTTCAGACTCACCTGCTCGTACGTCCACACTGCACTGGCCAGTTCCACACAGAAGATCACCAGCAGACTGCCCAGGTACTGAAACACAGACCAGGAGAGTCACAGGTGAGATGTCATGTGATGATGTCATGTTCTGTAGTGTAATTGAACTGACACATACTCTAACATGTCTAAAAACCGTCATCTGTAAAAATGTCATTTTTAAGAAGTCAAGTGAATCTGATCTAAATCACTGAAGAGCAGCTGTTTCTATGGTGACAGGACATCCCAGGTCTCTGTCTCTGATGGTCCAGTCATCATCGGAGGGGACAGGACCTGGCCCCGCCCCCTCAGGTGAGTGGTGAACAGGTGAGTCGTACCCAGCAGAGCAGCAGCAGGTCACACCTGAGGGTCCCACAGTACCCCACCATGGCCACGATGATGAGGAAGCAGCACACGGCGATGATGACGGGATGGACTGCCGGAGAGTACGTGAGGACGGCAGCTTCCTCCAACCTGCACACACACACACACACACACACACACACACACACACACACCGTGATTCAGTAGTGTGATGCGTTCAGGTGTCCTCAGATGAACAAGTTCTCTCAGGGCTCACCTGGTGTGAGCCGTCAGGGTCAGGACGGTGTTCAGAGGGTCTCTGATCCACGCTGCCACGCCCAGCACAGACGCTGACATCAGCTGCACGCAAACCAAAATAAACACAGAAATAAACACATGGATCAGTTTCTGCTGCTACAAATAACACCTCAGAATGTGACACGTTGTCACAGACGCTCGGTGACCTACTTTCACTGGAGACTGTAACTTTTCACTTTCACTGTAAAACCTTTATGAATGAAGTGACTTTGACCCTTTGTGTTCACGGGTGAGGTCCTGACACGCGTGTTGAAGTTATGAATAAATAAAATTATAATGTGTTTGAATATTGAACCACAACATGAAATCACGAACATGTGTGATGAAAAGTTTTATGATATTTATGAAATAAAAATAACTTTTATTTCTGAGTTGATGATGATGATGTGAGTGATGATGATGATGATGAAGATGAGAGTGGTGATGATGATGATGATGATGAAGATGAAGATGATGATGTGAGTGATGATGATGATGATGAAGATGATGATGTGAGTGGTGGTGATGATGATGAAGATGATGATGTGAGTGATGATGATGATGATGAAGCGGACTCACCCAGAACAGCAGGTTGAGCGCGTACAGCAGGCAGCGCAGACACTTGACCGCGTCCTCTCGAGCCATCGCGGCTCATCTGAGCCCGGGGAACCATGGCAACATGCTCCCGGTGATGATCGGTGGTCGGAGCGGAGCCGCTCCTCGGTGCGTCCCTTCGTCTCCCCCTCGGTTCTCTCCGGTGACTCGTCTGAGCAGCTCGGGTTTATCCGTGAGAGGCTCCGGGAAACTTCGACAACAGGTGGTTTCTCACTTTCCCTCAGTGAGAAACCACTGAGTCATCAGTCGGTGAAAGGTCCACAGCCCGGACCGGACTGAACCCAGGTCCTGCACCGGTCCATGACCCGAACTCTTCAGACTGGAACAGAACCCCCCGATTTCAACAACCAGCGCAGAAGTCCAGTCTGTTATAAACCTCCTGTCGCTCAGTGTCTCCAGACGCTGCTCCTCCGAGGACGAGCTGATCTGTCCCGTCCGGTCCTGATCTGTCCGGTCCGGTCCTGATCTGTCTCGTCCGGTCCTGATCTGTCCCGTCCGGTCCTGATCTGTCCGGTCCGGTCCTGATCTGTCTCGTCCGGTCCTGATCTGTCCCGTCCGGTCCTGATCTGTCAGGTCCGGTCCTGATCTGTCCCGCCTGGTCCTGATCTGTCCCGTCCGGTCCTGATCTGTCCGGTCCGGTCCTGATCTGTCCCGTCCGGTCCTGATCTGTCCCGTCCAGTCCTGCTGCTCTGTCCCGTCCGGTCCTGATCTGTCTCGTCCGGTCCTGATCTGTCCCGTCCAGTCCTGCTGCTCTGTCCCGTCCGGTCCTGATCTGTCTCGTCCGGTCCTGATCTGTCTCGTCCGGTCCTGATCTGTCCCGTCCGGTCCTGATCTGTCCGGTCCGGTCCTGATCTGTCCCGCCTGGTCCTGATCTGTCCCGTCCGGTCCTGATCTGTCTCGTCCGGTCCTGATCTGTCCCGTCCAGTCCTGCTGCTCTGTCCCGTCCGGTCCTGCCGCCGCTTCTTCCTCCTCCCTAATTAAACGCGAGCAGCAGCAGCCGCTCCCTCCCTCCTCCCTCCTCCCTGTGAGTCTTGGGGGAGGACAGAGGAATGTGTCCGCCTCCAGCCGCAGAGCCGCCGGGTCACACGTGGGGGCCTCTGCTGGCAGGAGAGGAGCACTGTCCACATACTAATGGACATACAGTAGCACTGTATCTATAGATACTGACTTTATGTACGTGGAAAAAAAGCATATGGTCAAAAGTATGTGGACATAAAATACTATCTGTCTAATAACCTCATACATATGACTTATAGATGCAGAACGTAAAAAGACAGACATGTGACCAAAGGTATGTTGACAACACAGATACACTGAGTGGATCAATACAAAGTGATTCATCAGTATACGGACGATGTCAAAAGATTTCAGGCAATATGTTCTACATTTATATATATATATTTATTTCCACATACTTGTGGCGAAAATATGTAATTTTTTAATTCATTTAAATCGATTGAACTGAACACAACCCACACTGATGACGTCACACAGGTGAGAGTCACGTTATAGAATAAAAAAATCTTTATTGGTTTGTTAAAGTCAAACAGGACATAGAAAAAATGGTTTCAGAGAACTCCATCGTAATTGAAATTATATATAAAAATATAAATTATTTATAAATGTATTTATGAATTATATATTTTAAAACAATCAATTGTAAATCATTATATCATTTATAAATATATTTATAAATTATATTTTAAATCACTCAACTGATCATTGTTTATGTTAAAGATTAAAAGGTTTAATAAAGATTCAGATTATTTTAATAAATCATCACGCGACTCATTGTTGAATATTGTTTAACAGGAGAAATGATCTGCTCCACGTTGTGAACTCCATTTCCCGTGATGCATCTGTTCTGAAGACGCGTATCAACGCCCACGTATGTTTCAACCAATCAAAGCGCCGTCAGCCGCTGACGTCAGCCCCTCTGACCTTGGTGTCGGGTGTTTTCTTCACAGACGGACTCCGCGGCTGACGGCGCCATATTGAATCTGAACCATTATTCCAGAAAACTCGTGAAACGTCGTTCGCGCCGCCATGTTGTACCTGGAGGATTACCTGGAGAGTGAGTATGGGCCCGGGCCGGGGCGGCGGGGCGGGCCACGGGACGTTCCGTGCGTTTGATGTGCGTCGTTTTCCGGCCTGCGCGGCTCCGGCCGTTAGCCTAGCCGATGCTAACTAGTAGCTTCTTCTTCTCCTCCTCCTCCTGGCAGTGATCGAGCAGCTTCCCATGGACCTCCGCGACAGGTTTACGGAAATGAGGGAGATGGACCTGCAGGTTCAGAGTACGTACCCCCCCCCCCCCCCCCCCCCCCCCACACACACACACACACCGAGGAGAGACACACACACACACACACACACACACACACACACACAGAGTTTCATCAACACGACCGTCATGTGTCATTAATTAACTGTGTGTAGTTAGCATGCAGGTTAGCAGCAGTCGGCTAACGGACTGAACCGGATGTGACGAGATCACGTGATTACAACAGTTGACACCTGGTGACGAGTTCATTACATTAAATCACAGACTTTGATCTTTAATTTATGAGTTTGATCAGTATTGGTGATCGTCTGTTGTTAGAACGTCTGTGACATCACTTCACAGACGACAGTACTGACCAGGTCCATCAGTGATCTATAAGATATTTACATCATAACCTTTATTCATAACACAACAACGAACCAGACGGACGATCTGTTACCAGACAGAAGCAGTCGAGCCTGGTTTCATCCAGACGCTGCATCATGATGTTTCTGTTCGTGACATTTAATAATCTGATCTTTCATGTTCCTGAATGGTTTCAGACGCCACCGATCAGCTGGAGCAGAAAGTGATCGAGTTCTTTGTCAACGCAAAGAAGAACAAACCCGAGTGGAGAGAGGAGCAGATGGAGGTCATCAAGAAGGTCAGAACATAAGACTGATGCTGAACCAGGGGGCGTGGCCACGTTCACACACACGACCTGATGATTGATCAGACCGTCTGATCGATTTGTTTGTGTTTCAGGATTATTACAAAGCTCTGGAAGACGCAGATGAGAAAGTCCAGCTGGCCAATCAGATATACGACCTGGTGAGTCACTGTGCAGGAAACGCCACAGGAAGTAGAGGGAGGGGCTCCTCGTGTTATTGATGTATTCATGTTCCCGCAGGTCGACCGTCACCTGCGCAAACTGGACCAGGAACTGGCCAAGTTCAAGATGGAGCTGGAGGCCGACAATGCCGGCATCACGGAGATCCTGGAGAGACGTACGTCGCTGTGAATCTTTATCGTCAAACACGCAGAGGACACTTTTTTTAACTTCCTGTTTTTCTCCCCCAGGGTCTTTAGAGATGGACTCTCCCTCTCAGCCCGTCAACAACCACCACGTCCACTCGCACACCACCGCGGAGAGTACGTACTGTCTGATCAGAGGTCACATGTTGTTGGCATGTTGTTGTTGACGTGTTGTTGACGCGTTGTTGTGTGTCGGGGCAGAGAGGAAGTACAGCGCTGCGACTCATCACACCACAGAACACGTTCCAGAGAAGAAATTCAAATCTGAAGCTCTGCTGTCGACACTCACGTCAGATGCCTCCAAGGAAAACACACCAGGTACCTGACCCCTGACTGACGTCCACCTGACCCCTGACTGACCTCCACCTGACCTCTGACCTCTGTCCACTGCAGGTTGCCGTACCAACAGCACAACGTCGTCCACCAACAACAGTGTGTACAGTGTGAACTCGTCTCAGCCTCTGGCCTCCTACAACCTGAGCTCTCTGCCCGCGGGGCCCGGGGCCGGAGCCGGGGCCATCACCATGGCTGCTGCCCAGGCCGTCCAGGCCACGGCGCAGGTCAGAGGTCACTCGTGTTGTGTCTGATGACTCACTGATGTGATGTGATGTGATGTGACGTGATTGGATGTGACGTGATGTGGTCTCCCTCCAGATGAAAGAGGGCCGGAGGACATCCAGTCTGAAGGCGAGTTACGAGGCGATCAAGAACAACGACTTCCAGCTGGGGCGAGAGTTCTCTCTGACCCGGGACACGACGGGTTACACCTCCTCTGCACTGGCCTCCACCCTCACACAGACCCTCGCCCCCGCCGCCGCCTCCGACTCCCGGGGCCGCAAGTCCAAGTAAGACCCCCCTCCTCTACTCATCATCAGGTGTCAGAGGTCGCATGTCACTCACTGTTCCTTTTCTTCTTTGTCTGTTTTCAAGAAGCAGCATCAAGTCTTCCAACCACCAGTCATCTTCATCGTCCTCCTCTTCCTCGCTGTCGTCCTGCTCCTCATCGTCGGCGCTAGCTCAGGAGCTTTCACAGCAGGCGTCGGCATTACCTGAGGCCGAGGCCAACAGCCAGGTGGACTGGACCTACGACCCCAACGAGCCCCGCTACTGCATCTGTAACCAGGTACACACACACACACACACACACACTCTGCGTCTGTAACCAGGTACACACTTACACTCGCTCACACACACACTCTGATACGCACACACACAGATACAGTACATGATGATATTAATAATAATAATTATGATAACTGTCGTCTTTCTGTCTCAGGTTTCTTATGGAGAAATGGTCGGATGTGACAACACAGACGTAAGTTACAAAGTATCATAAAGTATCATATTGTTTATTATTATTATATTTTTGTTTCTTAGTTTCATTTTTAGTTGCAGTGACATTTTGTTTCTGGCAAACCAGAACTTATTTATTTAATCTTTGACAAAGAACTGAGGACTGATAATCAGTTATGTATCAGTTGTTGATAAG
>NC_061526.1:24867500-24872500 GCF_022379125.1 Scophthalmus maximus
ACCTGTGTGTCTGACGAGTCGATGACCTCACTAACCTGTGTGTCTGACGAGTCGATGACCTCACTCACCTGTGTGTCTGCGTCCTCAGGTGAACCTGATCCCGGAGTTGAGGGAGGCCTTCTCTGACGAGGGGGCGGGTCTTTGTCACCTGACAGGTGAGTCTGATCTCACCTTTGCCTGTCTGTCTTCACCTGTCTGTCTTCACCTTCGCCTGTCTGTCTTCTCGTTCATCTTTGTGTCTTCACCTTCGCCTGTCTGTCTTCACCTTCACCCTTCTGTCTTCTTGTTCACCTGTCTGTCTTCTTGCTTCCTCTCAGGATCAGATTTACCCATGAGGCCACACTCCTGTGGATCAACCAACCAGAAGCTGTCGTTCCCTGAGGACAGGTGAGTGTCGGACCACTTGTCAGAACAATGACACTGTCTGTGGATGTTGTGTTGACGCCTCCTCTCTGACAGTCCGTCACCCGTCCAAGCTCAGCCCCCTGGTCTGGTTGCCATGGTGAATGTCTACGTGCTCGTCACCTTGATCAGACCGCTGACATCGTTCCTGCACAACATCGTCGTGGTGACAACCCCTGAGGAGCAGAGGGGACAACCCAGGAAGGTAACACACCTGTCAATCATGTCATGTCAATGAAGCAGCTCCTGAGGAGGAGTCGGAGTCAGACGGAGGCTCCGCCCACACAGACATCTTCATCATGATGACGTGAACGATACGGTCAATAAGTTTGTTGTTAAACTGGACTCATGAAGAACTGATCAATATTCAATATTCATGATCATGTGTTTCATCTCTTTACTGTCAACGTTGCTGCAGCAATGCATTGGGGGACAACATCAACTCCTTTTCTTCAGCTCTTATCACATCTGAGCCTTTAACAAGTCTCTTCCTTTCTGTGGACTCCGCCCCCTCGCAGCTCAGGGACTTCCTCCTGCAGCAGCTGGGACCGGCGAGCTCCCATCATGCTTTGGGGCAGGTGAAGGAGGTGATTAGTGAAGTGCTGCAGGCGGCGGCGGCGACCAATGAGAAGAAACAAAGAGTCGACAGGTAAAATGAACCGTAAATGTCACATGACGTAATCAGTGTTTTCTCTTTATTGATTATTGATTATTGATTATTGATTGCTGGTGTGTGTCAGGTGTGTGTGGTGTTACCAGTTGCTCACCTTCACCCTGATGTTCAGTCGCTCTGTCACACCCGTCATCGTCCAGGTAAGAGGCTCTCACATTCCCATCAGAGTGACACCTCCCGTCCCTGACTCACATCTTTTCTGCTGGACAACATGATGATTGATCACGATTCAAATATGAATATTGATCTCAAATCAGATTCTGTTCAACTAATAGCATGAAGAGGTGTTTCAGGTGAGCCGCAGGCTAACGTCCACCAGAGGTCACTGTGTCCTCATCAACACCCCTCTGCTGGTGTAACATCTGTCTCTGTCTCCAGGTGTCGAACATCTGTCTCTGTTACAGGTGTTAAACATCTGTCTCTGTCTCAGGTCTTGAACATCTGTCTCTGACTCCAGGTGGACACTGATGTAACGTTTTCTGATCGACGTGACGACACGTTTGACGGACAGATCACCAAAGATCTGATCCTGGAGGACACGCTGAACTTCCTGCTGACGACACACACACACCTGTCGTCAGGGAGACAGACAGAGGGACAGACAGAGGTGAGACAGGTGAGTCAGTGTGAGGACATTCAGCTCAGAAACTGAGAAAAGAGTTAACCCTGTCTGTCTGTCTGTCTGTCTGTCTGTCTGTCTGTCTCTTTGTGTCTCTCTCTGTCTCTGTCTCTCTACCTGTCTGTCCTCAGGACGGAGGCTGCAGACAGACAGATGGTTTGTGTTTGTCAGAGGACGAGTTTCTTCTTCTGCATCAGTTTCAGCGACAGATGACGACGCAGTCAGCCTTTCAACTGGTAAACACATTTATTATTATAATGATATTAATAATAATATACAACATATTGATATTATTGTTTATTATTATTATTATTATTATTGTTATTATTAATAATGCTGTGAGTGTAATACAAGTGTTTGTTTCTGAGCTGCAGTTACACCTCAGCACCTGCAGGTAGAGCTGCATCTTCTCTGATGCTGTTTGTTGTTTCTCTGCAGCTCTATCCCTCTTCTTCCTCCTCCTCCTGCTCCTCCTCTTCCTCCTCCTCCTCCTCCTCTTCCTACTACTCCTCCTCCTCTTCCTCTCGACCCCTGAGTGTCTCTGACCTCCTGATCAGGATCATCTGTTACTACGAGCTCCAGAAAAACTTCAGCTCCAGGTGAGGAAAGAAAACATCCCATAATTCATTGCTCCTCCAGTCTATCAATCATTCATAGTTAAAGTTAAAATTAACCAATGACTGACTTCCGTGTCTCTGACAGGAGTGATGACACAGATGCTTCCACCAATCAGGAGCCAGGTGAGTCGTCACAGGACGGAGCTGCAGGTGGAGGTGAGACGCTGAACGACCGGACCACTGCCGGGTCCTGGTCCAGTTCCAGGTCCTGGTCCACGTTCAGACGGTCTGTGGGTCCAGTCCTGGTCCTGGTCCTGGTTCAGAGGGTCTGTGGGTCCAGTCCTGGTCCTGGTTCAGAGGGTCTGTGGGTCCAGTCCTGGTCCTGGTTTTGGTCCTGGTTGATCGGTGGTGTTCTGGTGTTGCAGGTTCCTGTGTGGACCCCCACCTCAGACAGATCTACAGCGACCCTCCCCTCACCCTGACCCCCCCTTTCAGCCCCGGGGTGAAGCAGTACCGTGCAGATGTGACCTTTGACACTGTGATGGTCAGGATCCGACCGGTGCCGGTCAGCTCGGCCTGCCGGGTCCACCTGGACGAGCATCGAGGCCCCAGGTGAGACCGGGACCCGACCCCCCGCCCTCTGACCCCTGACCTCTGACCTCTGACCATCTATCTGTCCGCAGGATGGCGAACTACCCGGTCGGCCTTGGCAACAGCAGGATCAGCATCCTGGTGACGGACGACGGCGGGTCGGAGCCCGTCGTCATGACGATCTACACTGTCAATGTGAACCGCGAGACCCGACCCAGTCTGCCGATGTTCGGAGATCACGTGACCTGCAGCTTCGTGCAGGTCGGTCAGACGCTCGTGACCAGGGTGTGATGTCATACGTATCATGGTCCGTTGGTTCACCTGTCGTCTGGTCCGGTCCCGGTCCTGTCCTGGTTTAGTCCTGGTCCAGTTCTGAACCAGTTCTGGTTTATTGCACAACTGTAACGTGTCTGTTTTAACACAAAAAATCAAAACGATGTTGAACATGTGACTTATCAACCAACCAAAATGAACAAAGAAACAGAAACAAGCTGTGTGTGCGTGCTCAGTTAAACGGAACAAAATGTTTTGGCGGAGCAGCGCGACTTTTGACCTCCTCGTGTCTCTGCAGATGTTTCTTTAAAGTCTGATTCTGACTCGTTCAATCTGTCACTTCAATTAATCATCAAATATATATATATATATATATAAAGCTGTAATACTGTATATATATATTATAATTAGATATATTCCAACCTGGAGAAAGGTGTGGATCTAATCGAGGTGCATTTTATTTGCTTGCCTGTCACTGGCATGATGTCTCCTTTGTGTCACTGATCGTCATTATATACAGTTATTAATCGTCTGTATCTACAGTTATTGATCGTCATATATACAGTTACTGATCGTCTGTGTCTACAGTTATTGATCGTCTGTAACTACAGTTATTGATCATCTGTGTCTACAGTTATTGATCGTCTGTAACTACAGTTATTGATGGTGTTATCTACAGTGTGGTTGAGACGGAGTCGCCCCCTGGTGGCAGCCTGTGTTATGATGTTAAGCAGCAGAAGATAAATGATTCTAAATTCCTCTAAAACTATTTTTTCATCGTTTCTCATTTTTCTTTTGGTCTGAAACCAAACGTTGAGTCGAAGCAGAGACGAACAGACGAACATCAGATCCTCAGTAAATTCCTGATTCTCCTCCGTCATCTTGTTTTATGGTTTGGCTTTTCTTTTTCTTTTCATTTCTTGGAAGCGTCTCAGTCCGTCTCCCCGAACGGCCTCAGAGCAGTTTGTGATCTAATGAGTGTTGATCCGGATTATCAGTGGAGTCACATCACATCAGATCTGAGACCAGTTCTGCTCTTTGATCACATCACAGGATTAATCTGTTTCTGCAGCACCGCGAAGTAAACACAGAATGAGTCTGTGAGGAGTTCAGGGTCTGTGGTGAGGAGTTCAGGGTCTGTGGTGAGGAGTTCAGGGTCTGTGGTGAGGAGTTCGGGTCCTCAGTGAGGAGTTCAGGGTCTGTGATGAGGAGTTCAGGGTCCTCAGTGAGGAGTTCAGGGTCCTCATTGAGGAGTTCAGGTTCCTCAGTGAGGAGTTCAGGTTCCTCAGTGAGGAGTTCAGGGTCTGTGGTGAGGAGTTCAGGTTCCTCAGTGAGGAGTTCAGGGTCTGTGGTGAGGAGTTCAGGGTCTGTGGTGAGGAGTTCAGGTTCCTCAGTGAGGAGTTCAGGGTCTGTGGTGAGGAGTTCAGGTTCCTCAGTGAGGAGTTCAGGGTCTGTGGTGAGGAGTTCAGGTTCCTCAGTGAGGAGTTCAGGGTCTGTGGTGAGGAGTTCAGGGTCCTCAGTGTGGAGTTCAGGGTCCTCAGTGTGGAGTTCAGGGTCTGTGGTGAGGAGTTCAGGGTCCTCAGTGTGGAGTTCAGGGTCTGTGGTGAGGAGTTCGGGTCCTCAGTGAGGAGTTCAGGGTCTGTGATGAGGAGTTCAGGGTCTGTGGTGAGGAGTTCAGGGTCTGTGGTGAGGAGTTCAGGGTCTGTGGTGAGGAGTTCAGGGTCTGTGGTGAGGAGTTCAGGGTCTGTGATGAGGAGTTCAGGGTTTGTGGTGAGGAGTTCAGGGTCTGTGATGAGGAGTTCAGGGTTTGTGGTGAGGAGTTCAGGGTCTGTGATGAGGAGTTCAGGTTCCTCAGTGAGGAGTTCAGGGTCTGTGATGAGGAGTT